>NC_053025.1:452684856-452894228 GCF_003073215.2 Triticum urartu | reverse complement strand
GCAGCCCCCGAGGCGGCGTCCAACCGCCCATCCTCGATCGGCGCAGTTGGCTCCGAATTAAGGGTCGAAGCCGATGCGGGTGCGGCCTCCAGGGTACTGTTCGGCGGCAGAGCTAGATCATGCTCGTCGGGACAGTGCGGCGCGCTCGGCAGTGGCTCGAATCCGTCGAAGATCAAGTCCCCGCGGATGTCAGCCGTATAGTTTAAACTTCCAAATCTGACCTGACGGTCAGGAGCGTAGCTTTCGATGTGCTCCATATGGCCAAGTGAATTGGCCCGCAGTGCGAAGCCGCCGAAGACGAAGATCTGTCCAGGGAGGAAGGTCTCACCCTAGACTGCATCGCTATTGATGATCGTTGGAGCCATCGAGCCTGACGGCGACGACACAGAGGAACTCTCAATGAAAGCACCAATGTCGGTGTCAAAACCGGCGGATCTCGGGTAGGGGGTCCCGAACTGTGCGTCTAGGCCGGATGGTAATAGGAGGCAAGGGACACGAACTTTTACCCAGGTTCGGGCCCTCTCGATGGAGGTAAAACCCTACGTCCTGCTTGATTAATATTGATGATATGGGTAGTACAAGAGTAGATCTACCACGAGATCGAGGAGGCTAAACCCTAGAAACTAACCTATGGTATGATTGTTGATGTGTATGTTGTCCTACGGACTAAAACCTCCGGTTTATATAGACACCGGGTAGGGTTAGGGTTACATAGAGTCGGTTACAATGATAGAAGATCTATATATCCGTATCGCCAAGCTTGCCTTCCACGCCAAGAAAAGTCCCTTCCGAACACGTGACGGAGTCTTCAATCTTGTATCTTTATAGTCCAGGAGTCCGGCTCAAGATATAGTCCGGCTATCTAAACATCCCCTAATTCAGGACTCCCTCAGTACTATTTGACCAAAAGTATATCAAAGACACGGTGGATTTGTATGAGTACTAATTGATGGCTGCTATTAATGTGAAGGCTGCGTTGTCTATTGGCTGGAGACCCGCCGCACGTTGTCTGTCGGCCGGGGAGCTGCCATGCGCTGTCCGTGTTGAACCGCATCAGGCCTTCGCGACCGAGCCGCCACCGGTTTTCATTACCGCGTCCGCCTCGCCGCGCCGCTATTCCGAGTCGCCGCCGTGTCCGCCACTACTGGATCCAGCCGAGCGCCGCGACAGCGTCACGTCGCCAACTCACCTCCGCATTTGTGCCGAGCTTCCGAGCCGCCGCCACCATGGATTGCGCCTCCTCGAGCCACCACACCTTGGGTCAAACCACCCCGTTGAGCCGCCCCTTTCTAATCTGCCAGGTCTCGTCATCCGCCAGTCTAGGCCTCTCCTCGCGTAGTTACTTCCTGCCCATGGGCCACTACAGGCGCGACCTGCCTCCCGTGCGCCTGCTGAGTCGCCGTGATCGCGGGCCGCTAGTTGCGTCCGCCAGCGCCGGCTGCTGTGCGATGGCCGTCTCCGAGTTGCCCTTGACCCCAAACCTGCCTCGGCCTCTAGTCTGTCGCCTCACCGCTGCAAGCACGTCCCTTGCCAAGCAATAAAAGCAGAAGGATCGGGAGATCGAATCAGTTCGTACATCGTCAAGCATTAGTACAAGTACGTGCGAGCTTAAACAAAAGAATGAGAGATACTCAAATCAGGTTTCAATACTTTTCCATGGGAGATTTGCGTATCTGGTGCTGCCTGGGACTGTTCATAAAAAGAAAGTGGTTCGTGGAGACACACCAAGTACTAAGCTTTGCATCAGATTCACTAAAGACGAGGCTGGACTAGCGTCCATACCATGGGATGACCCAGACGTGGATTGGACTTGGGATCCACTGCTGCGCCTCCGAGCTGTTTGCACTAAAGCCGGTGCGCCCCGAGCCACCTCCGCTGGACTGCCGAGCTGCCCGCACTTTCGCTGATGGATTTTTCATGCCCAATGCGACCCTTCCCCTATCGCCAGATTTGGAGGCCACGGTCAACTCCCGTGCGGCAGAGGCCACATCTGCTGGGTCAACCCATGTGTGCGTGGACAACCCTGTTCGCCGCGGTGCCCTTACGTGCTATCCTGTTACTTACTGCCTGAAGAAAGGGAGATGTTCGTTTGTGCCATGCCAGTCAATAGAACCGGCCGCAGACGTGCCGCGCTGAGTCACCTCTGCCATGTTGACCCGTCAGAGACATCAGTCTACCCGAACCGCCGGAACTATATTATGTCGCCGGTCTGCCTGAGCCGCTTCTGTCGCGACGAACGGATCATCGGTCGACCGAGTAAATCAGGTGATATCCATCCAAGTTTGATTTATTAGCACATGTTGTTTTTGTCAAAGAACAAGTATATCTTTACCTTGGTCTGCAATATTGTTTATGCAGGGCAATTACTTATGACGAAAAGTGATATTATACCGCGGAGATGGAGGCACGCCAACGTCTTTTGGCACAGGTGGTCGTCGTTACTCAACGAACTCCCGCCCCGGCTTACAACGTTGTGGCCGTTTCTCGCAACCGCACCGGCTTACAACACCATGGCCGTTTCTCGCAACCGCACCGGCTTACAATGTCGTGGCCGTCACTCGCGACCGCACCGGTTTACAACGCCGCGGCCGACTCTCCCATCCACACCGGTTTAAAACGCCGCGGCTGAAAAATCTGTTAGCACCCGCGGCCGACTCGGCCGTAATTGATTTCAGTTTCACCATGGTGATTGATAACCTACAAGTATAGGGGATCGCAACAGCTTTCGAGGGTAGAGTATTCAATCCAAATTTATTGATTCAACACAAGGGGAGCCAAAGAATATTCTCAAGTATTAGCAGCCGAGTTGTCAATTCAACCACACCTGGAAACTTAGCATCTGCAGCAAAGTGTTTAGTAGCAAAGTAATATGATAGTGGTGGTAGCGGCAACAAAAGTAAAGACAACAAAAGTAATGTTTTTGGTATTTTGTAGTGATTGTAACAGTAGCAGCGGGAAAGTAAATAAACGAGAACCAGTATATGGAAAACTCGTAGGCACCGGATCAGTGATGGATAATTATGCCGGATGTGGTTCATCATGTAACAGTCGTAACATAGGGTGACACAGAACTAGCTCCAATTCATCAATGTAATGTAGGCATGTATTCCGTATATAGTCATACGTGCTTATGGAGAAGAACTTGCATGACATCTTTTGTCCTACCCTCCCGTGGCAGCGGGGTCCTATTGGAAACTAAGGGATATTAAGGCCTCCTTTTAATAGAGAATCGGAACAAAGCATTAGCACATAGTGAATACATGAACTCCTCAAACTATGGTCATCACTAGGAGTGGTCCCGATTATTGTCACTTCGGGGTTGCTGGATCATAACACATAGTAGGTGACTATAGACTTGCAAGATAGGATCAAGAACTCACATATATTCATGAAAACATAATAGGTTCAGATCTGAAATCATGGCACTCGGGCCCTAGTGACAAGCATTAAGCATAGCAAAATCATAGCAACATCAATCTCAGAACATAATGGATACTAGGGATCAAACCGTAACAAAACTAACTTGATTACATGATAAATCTCATCCAACCCATCACCGTCCAGCAAGCCTACGATGGAATTACTCATGCACGACGGTGAGCATCATGAAATTGGTGATGGAGGATGGTTGATGATGACGACAGCGATGAATCCCCCTCTCCAGAGCCCCGAACGGACTCCAGATCAGCCCTCCCGAGAGGTTTTAGGGCTTGGCGGCGGCTCTATATCGTAAAACGCGATGATTTCTTCTCTCTGATCTTTTTCTCTCCGAAAGCAAATATATAGAGTTGGAGTTGGCGTCGGAGGGCATCTAGGGGGCCCACGAGGTAGGGGGCACGCCCTAGAGGGGGGGGGCGCCCCCTGTCGTGGTTCTAAGTCTGACAGTAATGTAGGGGGGTATGTATGGAGAGGCAAGATCTTAGCTATGGAATAGTTGTAAGCACACGGGATTTACGAGTTCAGGCCCTTCTCGGAGGAAGTAATAGCCCTACGTCTCGGAGCCCGGAGGCGGTCGACTGGATTATGTGTGTATGAATTACAGGGGTGTGAACCCTTTTCACCGAGGGGGAGGGTGGCTTATATAGAGTTCGCCAGACCCCTCCGGCCCTTAGTTATGCAGGGTTTCAAATACATTAAGGTCGGGCGTTACTGGTAACGCCCCTAATAAAGTGCTATGATGACCATAAAAGCTACTTAATGACCGACCGTTAGCGTGCGGAGTGACTTTAGGTCTCCTGGCCGTCGAGTGGTTGGATCTTGGTCGAGTGATTGCTTCTTGGTCGAGTGTCTTCGAGTCTGTCGAGTGGAACACCTCCAAGTCGATTGAAAGGTGATTTCTTCTAGAGATGTCCTTGGGTAGGGCAGTTAGGACAGGTCCATGACCCTACCCTAGGTACATAGCTTCATCATTAGCCCCCGAATGGATCGAGGTTTGAGTTGGGAAGGAGTCGAGAACTTCTCCGACTCATTTTTCATGCCATGAGCATATCTTGTTTCGGATCAATGAACCTGAGTGATGACAGCAACTTCCTTTTCAATCGCCTTGATCCATTCTTAGTTTTTTGTTGAGTGAGTTTCTTTACTTGAGAAGCTCCGAGTGACGGTGTGGAGGAGATCTTCCGTCTAACAAATTGTTCTGCTGCCCGCAGATTTCACGGAATTCAAATTTTGGGAAGCGTGCGGGACGGGGGAGGCCGCAGTAATCGGATGGGATAGGGCGGAGCCGCCTCGATCACCGCGCCACCTTTTTCACCACGTATCGCGCGCGCGATTGTTATGAGATTTGACAGGATCGCCCGGGCCTACCAGTCAGCCACTTGGAAGCAACCTCTTATAAGGCGTCGGACCGGGGTTTCTTGAACAGTGCATTCTCATTTCCTCTTCTCTTCTTCAGGCTTCTTCACCGCGTTCGCTCTCGCACTAGCGCCACAGCTCCGTACACGTCTCGCCGGCGACGATGGGGAAGGAGAAGACGGCGGCTCTGGAGCGGGCGAAGAAGGCGACGGCAAAGGCGGAGGGGAAGGCGACCAGTCGGGGTGGATCTTCCTCACGAGCCGGCCTACCGAAGGGCTGGATACAGGGCGACTGGATCCGCTCGGCGATCCGCCAAGAAGAGCTCGACGACCTAGCCGACGGAGGACTGATCCCCCATGGATCGGCGCGGCTTCCGGGAAAGGAATCCGAGCCGCAACCTCGGGAGGGTGAGCGCGTTCTCCTCACCACCCATGTCGACCGTGGATTTTCCTTGCCTCCTCACCCTTTCTTTCGGGGATTTCTGAATTTCTTTGGGGCACAACTCCACCACTTCACTCCCAACACAATCGTGTATCTCGCTGCTTTCGTGTCTTTGTGCGAGAATTTCTTGGGTTGTCGGCCTCACTGGGGTCTTTTAAAGCACATTTTCACCTGTCGTTCTCAGACGGTGAAAAAGGCCAATCCGAGTGACGAGAGAACACAAGTGATTCAGATGTGTGGGGGTCTTGGTGTTCAGATGAGAGGGAAAAGTTCCTTTCCGGCCATGATTCTTCCCGACTCGGTCCGCGGATGGCAGTCGACCTAGTTTTACTACAAAGACCAGTCGACGCCAGGGCAGTCGACTGGCCTCCCTCCTTTTACCATGGACTGAGTGAGGAAACCCTCCTCTTTGAAGATGCTCCCGGAGGAGAAGGCGCAAGTTAGGGTGATGGTCGAATGAGTGGTCCAGCTTATCCGTGACAGGGTCACTGGTATGGATCTCTTGGAGGTTTTCCTTCGGCGGCGCATCCAGCCTCTTCAAGCTCGAGACCATCCAATGTGGATGTATTCGGGTATTGACGACACCACTCGGGTTCACCCGGAGGAGGGCGATGATGACACACTGGAGGGGTGGCTGTCGGGCATTACCGGAAACAAGGACAACCCCAGGGGAGCCAGGAGGGTTCCTCCATTCGACCAGTCCCACGAACCAGAAAAAGGTCCGATTCTGAGCTTTGATTATAATCTGAATTCACTCGTGCAGCTGTCTATACTGCGTCGACTGACTTTATTCTACCTGCTTTATTTCAGGCCCTTATCGAAATGTACTCAGTGCCCAACGGAGAGCAAGAGCAAGATCTAGAAGGAGAGGCGAGCGGCGGCGACAGTGGCGAATGGCATTCTAACGGAGAAGAGGACGAAGAAAGCGACGACTCAAGTGACGAAGAAGAAGTCGAGTCGCCTCCTCGCAGGGAGAGGCGATCCAAGCTTGACCAAGAACGACCGAGCGCCCGTGAAAAGGCGATTGCTCAGACTGGTCAGTCTTCAAAGCGTCCTCGGACGTCTTCACCGACCCCAACTGAAAAAGTGTCGAAGCATCTCAAAGTTGCAGAGCAGAAGCCTCGGAAGGCGTTGCCAGAGATTAAGATCGACATCCCCATCGCTTCTGCGTGAGTGTCTCCCTTTGTATTCACTCGACGCTCCATGTTGTTTATTTTTTCTTGATTTAACCAGATGAACTTTGTAACTGGCAGTGCTGCTACTTTCGGGACCTCAGCTTACAGAGATGAGTATGAGGTAATGGAGGATGCGGTCGCTTCCAATCTGGGTATGATTTCTCTCATTCTGTCTTTATTTGGTCGACTCAATTGCAATGCGTACCATTGGGTGATGTGATTTTGGCAATTGATCTTTGAACAGCTCCTAACATTATTGACCTCCCCGATGATGATGATGAAGAGCCTGAGAGGCCTTTGACGAGGAAAAATAGGAAAGCTCCTGCAAGCAAGGTGCCACAGTCGACGCCGATGGCGGGACCAGTCGTTCAGGATGCTGGTGATGCCAATCAGGGTTCTGTTACCTTTGCCGTACCATTATCGAGTGCCCTGCCTTCTTTGTCGACTGCTCAGGCTCCTGCCGACCCACCTTCAGTTTTTGCGATCCATCATGTCCTAGAGGACGAAGTGAATGCTGCCAAGGAAGCCATACGCCAGGCGGGCATTATGATGGAGAAGGTGAAGATGGTGCGGGATGCCAGTCAGGCCGCCTATGACGCCAGCTCGGCTCTCCAAACCAATGTTCAGGTTAGCTGGTCACCGCTTGTTCTATTAGGATATGCTACCTGGAGACTCTCTTTCCGAAATTTTTTGGACTAGTGGGGGCACGCTGAGTGCACCCACTGGGTGTAGTCCCCGAGACTACGATGGACTGCTGGCAGTCGACTGTAGTCTTTGTATTTTTATTCTTTCGCTCGATCTGGTCTGTCCATGTCGAGTGTAAACTGTTAGCTTCGCTCTTCCACTTGGTCTGGGCGAGTGGGATCAGAACCGGTGGGGGCACGCCAAGTGCACCCACTGGGTGTAGTCGCCGAGACCGCGGTCGACTGCTGGCAGTCGACTGGGGTCTGAATGGCTTGCTATCCACTTCTTTCTCTCTCTTTTTTTACTCCCTGCACTCGACTCTGGCGGGCCGGTCGAGTGGGATCAGAACCGGTGGGGGCACGCAAAGTGCACCCACTGGATGTAGTCCCCGAGACTATGGTGGACTGCGGGCAGTCGACCGTAGTCTTAGTATTGATTGTCTTTGTCGTTTTTCGCTGTAAAATAACTTCCCCTTCCTTTTTTGCAGAAATCATGCGATCTTGGAGCTCGCTTTGCTGACTTGGAGAAACAGCAGATCCAGCTAAACCTTGACTTGGAATTGGACAAGACAGAGCTGCAAAAGGCCAAGGACGACGGCAATGGTAAGACGCGCTTGTCGACTGGTTTGTCTTAGACTTGAGTACCCTTCTGCTCTTTCTGAATCAAGCACCATTTCTTTGCAGAAAAACTGAATGAAGCTCTGGCGAAGAAGGATCAGGATTTGGCTGCTGCTCAAAAGAAAGCTGACGACAGAACCGCTCTGGCTGAATAGAAATTGGCTTCAGTCGGCCAATTGGAAGAAGAGAACGCCAAGATGAAATCTACCCTGAACGAAGCCAACAAGGAGTGCACGTGCTTGAAGGACAATCTCAACCTGTACGAGAAGATGGAAGGCATCGCTCGCAGGAGGGACGATCTGGAGAGCTATCTGAGGAGCCTTGCCAAGAAGTTGTTCATCAAGCTTGAAGGTATACATTTTGTTCCGACTGATGTTTTTTTTTGTCGACTCAGCATACGGAAATTGACTTATCTTTGGATCGTGAATGCAGAGCTTTGCCAGAACTTCGAGGAGGAGACTGGGCAGGTTGAGCCAGGTTTGGACCCCATCAACTCTCCCGTGAAAGATGAAACTGCCATGAATCTGCTCCGACTGGAATCCCGCATCGACGGTGTTGTGGACTACTTGGCTCGACTGAAGGTCACCACGTCACAGATCGACACGGCACTTTGGCCAGGGGCCACGCTCCAGAATGATCTCGAGTCTCTGATGACTCGACTTAACGAGATCCCTGGTCGAGTGCAGGAGTGGAAGAAATCTTCTGCCCGGTGCGGTGTAGATGTGGGTCTGTCTTTGGTTCGTGTCCACTGCAAAGAGGTGCGACAAGATAAGCTGGCAGCAATCAAGGTCGCCAACACCCAGAGGCATGACTTTCGATCTTTTATGGAGACTTTCATTGCTGCAGCCACTCGGATCGCCGACGGCGTCGACCTAGACGAGTTCGTCGGGCCTGCCAGTCCTCCTCCTACGGAGTGAACAAACTTTTATGCCCCACCTTAAATTTGCCTCGGAATGCCGAGTGTTTTTTGTAACCGTTAAACTCTTTTGGGCTGAATGCCCGAGCACTTCGATCTGCGGTCTGGAACCTTTAGGATTTATTTGAACTTGGTTTATCGTTGAATATCTTCATGAATTCTCCGTCGAGTGGAACTTGTTCTTCACTCGAGACAACTTTTGTATTTGTGGCGCAGCTCCAAAGGAGATGGTAGCAGTCGACCTGCACCTCGTTGTCCTTGCGGGTCGGGATGGAGCGTACGTTGTATTTGTGGCGAAGCTCCCAAGGAGAAGGTGGCAGTCGACCTGTACCTCGCCGTCCTTGTGGATTGGGATGAAACGCATGTTGTATTTGTGGTGAAGCTCCCAAGGAGAAGGTGGCACTCGGCCTGCACCTCGCCGTCCTTGCGGATTGGGATGAAGCGCACGTTGTATTTGTGGCGAAGCTCCCAAGGAGAAGGTGGCTGTCGACCTACACCTCGTCGTCCTTGCGGATCGGGATGTGTTTCGTACTTAGGCGAGTACTGGACTGCAGCTAAGCCTCCGAATGGGAGGGTTGCTCTCCACTCGGTAGGATTTTTCAAACTTAGGTGAGTACTGGACTGCAGCTAAGCCCCCGAGTGGGAGGGTCGCTCTCCACTCGGTAGGATTTTCAAATACTTAGGCGAGTACTGGACTGCAACTAAGCCCCCGAGTGGGAGGGTCGCTCTCCGCTCGGTAGGATTTTTCAAACTTAGGCGAGTACTGGACTGCAGCTAAGCCCCCGAGTGGGAGGGTCGCTCTCCACTCGGTAGGATTTTCAAATACTTAGGCGAGTACTGGCCTGCAGCTAAGCCCCCGAGTGGGAGGCTGGCTCACCACTCGATGGGATTTTCAAATACTTAGGCGAGTACTGGACTGCAGCTAAGCCCCCGAGTGGGAGGGTCGCTCTCCACTCGGTAGGATTTTTCAAACTTAGGCGAGTACTGGACTGCAGCTAAGCCCCCGAGTGGGAGGGTCGCTCTCCACTCGGTAGGATTTTTCAAACTTAGGCGAGTACTGGACTGCAGCTAAGCCCCCGAGTGGGAGGCTGGCTCACCACTCGGTGGGATTTTCAAATACTTAGGCGAGTACTGGACTGCAGCTAAGCCCCCGAGTGGGAGGTTGGCTCACCACTCGGTGGGATTTTCAAATACTTAGGCGAGTACTGGACTGCAGCTAAGCCCCCGAGTGGGAGGCTGGCTCACCACTCGGTAGGATTTTTCAAACTTAGGCGAGTATTGGACTGCAGCTAAGCCCCCGAGTGGGAGGCTGGCTCACCACTCGGTAGGATTTTTAAATACTTAGGCGAAACGGGTTCGCAGCTAAGCCTCCGAGTGGGAGGTTGGCTCTCCACTCGGTAGGATTTTCAAATACTTAGGCGAAACGGGTTCGCAGCTAAGCCTCCGAGTGGGAGGTTGGCTCACCACTCGATAGGATTTTATTTTTACAAACTTAGGCGAAACGGATTCGTAGCTAAGCCACCCACCGGGGTTTTTTTCACGCAAACAAAAACAATGACGATCACTGGGAAAATTATAACGCTCTTGTCTTTGATAAATAAACTACAGAAGTTTTTCTTATTACATCTCATCCGAGTGAGAATTCAAGTATAAAAGGGGCAGAGCAGCTCCGCATTCCAGGCTCGTGGCTCATCAATCTGGCGATCGACGTTATAAAGGTGGTACGCTCCATTATGGAGGACTCTGGTGACTATGAAGGGACCTTCCCAAGTAGGAGCGAGTTTGTGTGGTTTCTGCTAATCCACTCGGAGGACCAAGTCTCCTTCTTGGAAGGCTCGACTCTTCACATTTCTGGCATGGAATCGACGCAAGTCCTGCTGATAGATGGTCGATCGGATCATGGCCATTTCTCTTTCTTCTTCCAGGAGGTCGACTGCGTCCTGCCGGGCTTGTTCTGCTTCATCTTCAGAGTAGAGCTCGACTCGGCGCGCGTTGTGAAGCAGGTCACTCGGCAAAACTGCTTCGGCTCCGTAGACCAGAAAGAATGGGGTTCTTCCAGTCGATCGGTTCGGGGTTGTCCTCGATCCCCAAAGAACTGATGGAAGCTCGTCGACCCATGCACCTGCTGCGTGCTTGAGATCGCGCATCAGTTGGGGTTTCAGTCCTTTGAGAATTAAGCCGTTTGCTTTTTCCACTTGTCCATTCGACTGGGGGTGAGCGACCGAAGCGTAGTCGACTCGTGTTCCCTGAGAGGCGCAAAAGGCTCTGAATTTGTAGGAATCGAAGTTTGACCCATTGTCAATGTTGATGCTGTGCGGAACTCCATATCTGAATATCAAATCTCTGATGAAACTGATAGCAGTGCAAGCATCAAGATTCTTGATAGGCTTAGCTTCAATCCATTTGGTGAACTTGTCGGCTGCTACTAGCACATGAGTGAAGCTGCTCCTGCCCGTTCTCAGTGGTCCAACCATGTCCAGTCCCCAAACAGCGAAGGGCTAGACGAGTGGAATGGTTTTTATGGCTGACGCGGGCTTGTGCGACATATTGGAGTAAAACTGACATCCTTCACATTTGGTCGACTATCTCTTTCGCCATTTCATTCGCTTTTGGCCAGTAGAATCCCGCTCGGTATGCTTTAGCCACAATGGTCCGAGAGGACGCATGATGACCACAGGTCCCCGAGTGGATATCATCAAGGATTATCTGACCTTCTTTTGGTGTTATACACTTCTGACCGACTCCAGTCGCGCTTTCTCTATACAACTGTCCCTTTATGACTGTAAAGGCCTTGGATCGACGGACGATCTGTCGAGCCTCTTCTTCGTCCTCTGGGAGTTCTTTCCTTAGGATGTACGCGATGTACAGTACCGTCCAGTCGGGAGTGATGACCAAAACTTCCATGATCAGGTCAACCACAGCTGGGACTTCAACTTCAATCGGATCTGTGGCACTTTTTGGCTGCGGGGCTTCTTCGGTGAAGAGGTCCTCCTGAACTGATGGTGTGCGGATGTGTTCCAAAAACATGTCGCTGGGAATGGCTTCTCTTTTGGAGCCTATTTTCGCCAAATCATCAGCTGCTTGATTTTTCTGTCGAGGTATGTGATGAAGTTCTAACCCCTCGAATTTCTTCTCCAGCTTTCTCACTGCATTGCAATACCCAGTCATGGACGGACTTCTGACGTCCCACTCCTTCATCACTTGATTAACCACCAAATCTGAGTCGCCATAGACCATGAGGCGACGGACGCCGAGTGAAATGGCCATGCGCAACCCATATAAAAGTGCTTCATATTCTGCTTCGTTATTGGAGGAATCAAAGTGGATTTGAAGAACATATCTGAGCTTATCTCCTCGGGGGGAGACCAATACTACCCCGGCACCGGAACCATTCAGCATTTTGGAACCGTCAAAGAACATGGTCCAATGCTCCGAGTGAACCTGAGTCGGCAGTTGTTGCTCAATCCACTCGGCGATGAAATCTGCTATTGCTTGGGACTTGATAGCTTTCTTTGCCTCAAACTTGATATCTAGAGGAAGGAGTTCAATAGCCCATTTTGCCACTTGACCAGTTGCATCCCTGTCATGCAGGATCTCTGACAATGGAGCGTCGCTGACGACTGTAATGGAATGATCAGAGAAGTAGTGAGCAACCTTCTTTGTGGTCATATAAATCCCATATACAAGCTTCTGATAATGAGGATATCTTTGCTTCGACGGGGTCAAAACTTCAGAAATATAATATACTGGGCGCTGAACTTTGAAGGCTTTTCCTTCTTCTTCCCGCTCGACCGTAAGTACCGTACTGACGACTTGTCCCGTGGCTGCAATGTAAAGCAGCAAAGGCTCTTTGCTGATTGGGGCAGCAAGCACCGGCTGGGTGGAGAGCAGAGCTTTGAGCTCTGCAAACGCTGCCTCAGCTTCAGGAGTCCACTCGAACTTGTCTGACTTCTTCATCAATCGGTAAAGAGGCAATGCCTTTTCACCGAGACGAGAGATGAATCGACTTAAAGCGGCCAAGCAACCAGTAAGCTTCTGGACGTCGTGCACTCGCACAGGACTTTTCATTCGGAGTATAGTACCGACTTTTTCTGGATTGGCGTCGATTCCCCGTTCGGAAACGAGAAAACCGAGTAACTTTCCGCCAGGAACTCCGAATGTGCACTTTGATGGATTAAGCTTGATATCATACCTCCTGAGATTGGCAAAGGTTTCAGCAAGGTCAGTCAGCAGGTCGGAACCCTTCTGTGACTTGACCACAATATCATCCATGTATGCTTCCACATTCTGACTGATTTGAGTGAGCAAACACTTCTGAATCATCCTCATGAATGTGGCTCCGGCATTCTTGAGGCCGAATGGCATGGTAACATAATAGAAGCACCCGAATGGAGTGATGAAAGCTGTTTTGATCTCGTCAGGCCCATACAGATGGATCTGATGGTACCCGGAATAGGCGTCTAGAAAAGACAGTCGCTCACATCCCGCAGTCAAGTCGACTATCTGGTCGATACGGGGAGAGGAAAATGATCTTTCAGGCAGGCCCGATTGATATGTTTAAAGTCAATGTACATGCGAAGTGACTTGTCCTTCTTGGGGACCATGACAACGTTGGTGAGCCACTTGGAGTGGTAAATCTCTCGGATGAACTCCGCTGCTAAGAGCCGAGCCACCTCCTCACCAATAGCCTTTCTCTTCTGGACGGTGGACCGTCGGAGATGTTCTTTGACAGGTTTCACTTTCGAGTCGACTCGTAGGCGGTGCTCAGCCAGCCCCCTGGGAACACCCGGCATGTCAGAAGGCTTCCATGCGAAAATGTCCTAGTTCACAAGGAGGAACTGGATGAGCGCTTCTTCCTATTTGGAGTCGAGTTTTGTTGAGATATGAGTCGGAGCGGCACTGGGATCGGTTGGGTGAATGTGAACCGGCTTCGTTTCACTAGACGACTGAAAAGCTGATTCTGTAGCGGGCTTCTTGGCTCACAACAAATCACTCGGGTCTGCAGTCTTTCGGTATTCCTGCAGCTCCACCACTGCCATCTGAGCATCAACGATCTTTGAGCCTTTCTGAAAATACTCTTCTGCTTTCTTTCGATTGCCCGTAACAGTGATCACACCTTTGGGACCAGGCATCTTCAATTTGAGATAGACATAACATGGTCGAGCCATGAAGCGTGCATAAGCTGGCCTGCCCAAAATAGTGTGATAAGCACTCTGGAAATCCACAACTTCGAACGTCAACTTTTCTTTGCGGTAATTCTTGGAATTACCGAAAACCACATCAAGAGCAATCTGGCCGAGTGACTCAGCCTTCTTCCCGGGAATGACTCCATGGAAACTCATGTTGCTGGTACTGAGTCTGGACATCGGAATGCCCATCCCTTTCAACGTCTCAGCATACAGTATGTTCAAACCACTGCCACCATCCATCAAGACTTTGGTCAGTCGAGTGCCTTCAACAACTGGGTCAACCACCAAAGCTTGCCTCCCAGGGGTTGCAATGTGCATTGGGTGATCGGACTGGTCGAATGTGATGGCAGTCTGAGACCACTTCAGATAACTGGGTGTCGCCGGAGCAACCATATTCACCTCATGGTTGATAACTTTCAGTCGACTTTTGCTTTCAACATCAGCAAAAATCATCAGGGTGGAATTGACCTGGGGGTATCCATCATCACTGTCTTCCTTGTCCTCAACTTTGTCCGACTCCTTTTCCTTATCTTTGGGCTGTTTGCCCTGGAACTGCTGGATCAGGAGCTGACACTGTCGAGTGGTATGTTTCAGGTAAATGAACTTACCCTCTTCATCTTTCTTGGTGTGGATGTGACATGGCAAATCCAACACATCGTTTCCGTCTTGGTCTTTAACTTTCTTGGGGTTCCAAAGCCCTTTGGGTTTCCCCTTAAACTTTCCTTGAGTTACGGCCAAGGCTTCCCCAGGAGCAGCTGGCTCGGCTTTCCGCTTCTGTTTCCGATTGGAATTTCCTCCTCCGGTTTCTTGGGCGACTAACTTGTGCTTGCCACTCCGGAGTCGATCCTCATCTTCACCATTAGCGTAGTTGGTGGCAATCTCCATCATCCGATTCAGAGACATATCTCTGGTTTGACTGAATTTCAGATTCAGTTCTCTATACTTGACTCCTTCTTTGAAGGCACAGACTGCTTGGTGGTCAGGCATATTCTCTACCGTGTGATGTAACGTGATCCATCTCTAGATGTAATCCCTCAAAGTTTCATTCGGCTTCTGCACGCAAGACCGCAGTTCCGTCAGCCCTGCCGGTCGCTTGCATGTTCCTTCAAATGTGGTGACAAACACTCGGGCGAGATCTTCCCAAGTGTAAATGCTGCTGGGTGCTAACTGATTCAGCCACGCTCTGGCCGAGCCCTCCAACATGAGAGGCATGTGCTTCATGGCCACTTCATCATTGCCACCGCCAATCTGGACGGCCACTCGGTAGTCTTCAAGCCAAGTATCGGGCTTGGACTCTCCAGTGAACTTACTGACTCCAGTCGCCAACCTGAAGTTGGGAGGAATCACAGCAGCCCTGATGGCTCTACTAAAGCACTCTGGCCCTGAAACATGTACTCTGCTGCTGGTAGGTGCATCTTTGTCGTGACCTTCTTGGTGGGCTCTGTTCCTGTCGACCAAACCTTGAACGAGAATAGATCTCGCATCAAAGCCTGGTTCCTTGGGGTCGACTGGAATCCTTCGCCCAACACCATGAGGGCGCCTGTCATCCTGCTGTCGAGGCACATACGACCCACTCCTCGGGGGAGGGGTGGGCACTCGACGTCGATCGTCACGATCGAATCGGTGATCATACTGCTCACGGTTCCCGTACTGATTATGCCGGTCCCCACGTCCCTCACGCCTCGGGGGCGATCTTGGGCTATGAGTCGACTGGTCTGTGTCTGTAGCAATGGATCTGCTATGAATCCTGTTCCGCGACTGAGAAACAGCGGAGTTCTGGTCTCCTGCTGCCTGGAGTAACGCTCTGATCTGCAGCAAGCCTCTGCCGGCCTCCGACTGGGAAGGCTGAATCGACTCTGCTATACGGGCTGCAGCTGCTAAATTCTGAATCAGAGTTCGATATACCTGCGGGGGCGGAAAGAGCTGACGTCGACTGGATTCTGGAACCCGTTCTCTAGTCGAGTGCGCTTAGCCAAGTTTGCCAGGCGCACGTCCTCCAAGGCACGAGCCTCAGGAGTTTCTCCAATGATAGGAGTGTGCAGTGCATCCATGTTCCGGCGATGAAGTTCTTCTCTCTGCAGCGACGTGAGAGGCTCGGGGAGATATTCCTCATGGGGACGCGACGGGTCGCCTCCACCTGTGCCTCCGTCGGTGCGGGGAAAACCGGGAGGACTGGGCGGTCCATCGACCATCAGAACCTCCGCCGCCGGATCACTGCTGTCGCACTCGGATGCGGTCTCTGGAGAACCAGTCGAACAGGCCGTAGAGGGATTCGTCGGGCTCGACCGCCACGACTTGAGGGGTGGCCGACTGGCGTGCCACTGCATGTCTCACCCACCCCTGAAGTCTCAACCGACCGGAGCGCTTGCGCCGGCGGGAAACAGGGAGGGAGGACAACACAGGGGCCGACCGATAATGGGTCGACGGTTGCCGCAAGAGGACGCTGCGGACGCACGCGCGAAAGTGCGTTGCCCCGCGGACAAGGAGTGCGTCCACGTCGAGCGGAGCCTCCTGGAGCCAAGCAGAGTCGTCGGCGATGAACGTGAGTGCGCCGAGACGGATCTCGCGGCCCTCCACCAAAACTCCACCAGAAACCATGATGATTTGGATCAGAAAAGATCGCAACTCCTCCAACAAATCACTAAAACACCTGCCCCACGATGGGCGCCAACTGTCGTGGTTCTAAGTCTGACAGTAATGTAGGGGGGTAGGTATGGAGAGGCAAGATCTTAGCTATGGAGTAGTTGTAAGCACACGGGATTTACGAGTTCAGGCCCTTCTCGGAGGAAGTAATAGCCCTACATCTCGGAGCCCGGAGGCGGTCGACTGGATTATGTGTGTATGAATTACAGGGGTGCGAACCCTTTTCACTGAGGGGGAGGGTGCCTTATATAGAGTTCGCCAGACCCCTCCGTCCCTCAGTTATGCAGGGTTTCAAATACATTAAGGCCGGGCGTTACTCGTAACGCCCCTAATAAAGTGCTATGATGACCATAAAAGCTACTTAATGACCGACCGTTAGCGTGCGGAGTGACTTTAGGTCTCCTGGCCGTCGAGTGGTTGGATCTTGGTCGAGTGATTGCTTCTTGGTCGAGTGTCTTCGAGTCTGTCGAGCAGAACACCTCCAAGTCGATTGAAAGGTGATTTCTTCTAGAGATGTCCTTGGGTAGGGCAGTTAGGACAGGTCCATGACCCTACCCTAGGTACATAGATTCATCACCCCCCACCCTCGTGGACAGGGTGTGGGCCCCTTGGTCTTCATCTTTGGCGAGGATTTTTTATTATTTTTTCTAAGATGTTCCGTGGAGTTTTAGGTCATTCCAAGAATATTTGTTTTCTGCACATAAAACAACACCATGGCAATTCTGCTGAAAACAGCGTCAGTCCGGGTTAGTTCCATTCTAATCATACAAGTTAGAGTCCAAAACAAGGGCAAAAGTGTTTGGAAAAGTAGATACGACGGAGACGTATCAACTCCCCCAAGCTTAAACCCTTGCTTGTCCTCAAGCAATTCAGTTGACAAACTGAAAGAAAGAAAGAAAAACTTTTACAAACTCTGTTTGCTCTTGTTGTTGTAACTATGTCAAGCCAGTATTCAAGTTTTCAGCAGAGATCATAACTAACCACGTTTGCAATAATTCTTAGGTCTCATAATTACTCATATCAATAGCATAATCAACTAGCAAGCCATAATAATAAATCTCGGATGACAACACTTTCTCAAAACCATCATAATATGATATAACAAGATGGTATCTCGCTAGCCCTTTCTGAGACCGCAAAACATAAATGCAGAGCACCTTTAAAGATCAAGGACTGACTAGACATTGTAATTCATGGTAAAAGAGATCCAATCATAGTCACACCCAATATAAATTAATAGTGATGAATGCAAATGACAGTTGTGCTCTCCAGCTAGTGCTTTTTAATAAGAGGGTGATGACTCAACATAAAAGTAAATGGATAGGCCCTTCGCAGAGGGAAGCAGGGATTTGTAGAGGTGCCATAGCTCAGTTTTGCAATAGAGATAAATTGTATTTTGAGCGGTATACTTTCATTGTCAACGTAGCAACTAAGAGATGGCGATATCTTCCATGCTAAACACATTATAGGCGGTTCCCAAACAGAATGGTAAAGTTTGTACTCCCCCTCCATCAACAAGCATCAATCCATGGCTTGCTCGAAACAACGAGTGCCTCCAACATACATCAGGTCCCAGGGGGAGTTTTGTTTGCAATTAATTTTGATTTAGTTTGCATAAAGCATGGGACTGGGCATCCCGGTGACCAGCCATTCTCTCGTGAGTGAGGAGCGGAGTCCACTCCTCTTGAGAATAACCCGCCTAACACGGAAGATAAGGACAACCTTGGTTGATACATGAGCTATTCGAGCATACAAAACAGAATGTTTATTTGAACGTTTAGAGTTTGGCGCATACAAATTTACTTGGAATGGCAGGTAGATACCGCATATAGGAAGGTATAGTGGACTCATCTGGATTAACTTTGGGGTTTAAGGGATTGGATGCATAAGCAGTATTCCCGCTTAGTACAAGTGAAGGCTAGCAAAAGACTGGGAAGCGACCAACTAGAGAGCGACAACAGCCATGTACATGCATTAAAATTAATAAACATTGGATGCAAGCATGAGTAGGATATAATCCACCATGAACATAAATATCGTGAAGGCTATGTTGATTTTGTTTCAACTACATGCGTGAACATGTGCCAAGTCAAGTCACTTAAATCATTCAAAGGAGGATACCACCCCATCATACCACATCATAACCATCTCAATAGCATGTTGGCACATAAGGTAAATCATTATAACTCATAGCTAATCAAGCATGGCACAAGCAACTATGATCTCTAATTGTCATTGCAAACATGTTTCTTCATAATAAGCTGAATCAAGAATGAGGGACTCATCATATTTACAAAAACAAAAGAGGTCGAGTTCATACCAGCTTTTCTCATCTCAGTCAGCCCATCATATATCATCATAATTGCCTTTCACTTGCACGACCGAACGGTGTGAATAATAATAAGAGTGTACGTGCATTGGACTAAGCTGGAATCTGCGAGCATTCAATAAGCAGGAGAAGACAAGGCAATATGGGCTCTGGGTTAAATCAACAATAATGCATATAAGAGCCACTTCAACAATTTAATTATGGTCTTCTCCTATTGACCCCCAAAGAAAAGAAAAGAAATAAAACTATTTACACGGGAAAGCTCCCAACAAGCAAAAGAAGGACGGGAAATATTTTTGGGTTTTCTTTTTAATTATTACTACTACAGCATAAAAATAAACTACTACTAATTTTTTTGGTTTTTCTTAAGGTTTAACAAACACACAAGAAGAAAGCAGGAAAAAGAAAATAAACTAGCATGGATATTACAGTGAAAAAGTATGAGCACCGACATCTAGTAATGAGTGTGTGTGAACATAAATGTAATGTCGGTGAGAAATACGTACTCCCCCAAGCTTAGGCTTTTGGCCTAAGTTGGTCTATGGCCACGGCTGGCCTGGCTGATATCCATAATAATAGTTGTTGGGGTCGTACTGTGATGAGGAAGAAGAAGGCTCCTATTGCCACTGGCTGGCAATCATCTCCGGATCCCACTGATAGTTAGACTGCCGTGAAGGATCAAATTGTGGTTCCGGTTCTGGCTCCTCGGCTGGTGCAGGGTTCCGGTAGGCGTGAATTGCCGTCAATGGAACAAGGTACGTGCCTATAGTCAAATCAAACAAAGAAGGAGCAGGCAGGATAATAGTCTCAGGATGATGTTTGTTAAAGAACAATTGATATTTAAGCTCTCCTGCCCTATTCTTAACAATAAATCATGTGCCACCATACTTTTATGATCTAGATAAACACGGGGCAGCACCTTTTCTTCCTTCTTAGCATGCCTAATAGGTATGTTAAAATGTACGGCTAGGCGTGTAGCATAGATGCCTCCAAAGATGGCGCCTTTGGTACGGTTCATACTTAACTGTCTAGCAATAATACCGCCCATACTAAAAGTGTTATCACTGTATAAACCGTGGAGCAGAATAATTATATCAGGGATACTAAGGTTTCCATAGTTTCTGCGTCCAATTAAACAACGACTAGCAAATAATGCAAAGTAATGTAAAACAGGAAAATGTATGCTAGTGATTCGTGCATCGGAAACCTTCCTAGTTTCTCCTACAGTGATAGTATCAATAAACACAACCACATCATCATGATGTGGTTCTTCTCTCTTGCCCTCAAAAGGGACTAAACAAATCCGACAAAAATCATAAAGTGACATCTCCTTATGCTCATCATATAAATGAAACTCCAGCGTAGGTGGTGAGTTCCTAGAATGAAAATGAAAGTTTTGCACAAAGGTATTTGTGAGTAAGAGATACTGATCATATTGGTCGTGGAGGAAAGCGGTGAGGCCTGCATTGTGAGCCAATTCATGAAAATCTTCATAGATACCGGCTGCTCTCAAGAAATCATCAAAAGGCCATTCACACGCCTGAATCTCCACGGTGCGCGGCAAATTATACTTAGGCTTCGATGCCTATTCCTTCGAGCTTTGGCTCGATGAGCCCCTCAATAATCTCCTCATCATTTTCTGAAAAATTCTGAAATTTTTAGTAACTTCAAACAAAAGTGAACCAACTTCAATAATATTGATAGCAACTACTCCTACAAGTGCCTAGAGCCTATATCAAGCATTAGAACTACTTGGAACCATATAAATTTGACATGCAAGCTCAAGAACATGGTCACCTATGCAGCACAAATTTGCAAAGAATAAAGCACTAGAACAAAAACTAATTGGACCAATGGAGGAGTCACATACCAAGGAACAATCTCCCCAAGCAGTTTTGCGGGAGGTGCTTTGAGCAAGGAGATCGAAAATCACAGTAAAAGTGGCTGGAACTTGTGCTTGAGTTGGTTTTTCGAGTTTGTGCGAGACAGAGGAAGAAGATGGGTGCTGGGATAAGTGGAGGAGGGCCACCGTGGGCCCACAAGGCAGGGGCGCACCCTAAGGGGGGCGCCCTCCACCCTCGTGGCAAGGTGGCAGCTCCTCTCGCGGTAATTTTTTGCACTAAAAATCCTTAAATATTCCCGAAAAAATCATATTAAATTGGCATGGCATTCTGAGGACTTTTATTTTTGGGATATTTTTATATTGCACGGATAAGTCAGGAAACAGACAGAAAAATACTATTTTTACTTTATTTCTACTAATTAACAGAAAGTATAGAGAGGGTACAGAAGTTTGTGCTTCTAGTTTCATCCATCTCATGCTCATAAAAAAGAATCCACTAACAAGGTTGATCAAGTCTTGTTAACAAACTCATTCCGATAATCATGAAACCGGAGAAATTTCAAATAACACTAAGTTACCTCAACGGGGATATGCACATCCCCAATTATAAGTATATCATATTTCTTTTTGACAGTAGGAAGAGGAAATTCAAAACCTCCAATTATAATCGATGGAATTTTTCCAATGGAGTTGATACTATGAACTTGAGGTTGTTTCCTCGGAAAGTTTACCGTATGCTCATTACCATTAACATGAAAAGTGACATTGCCTTTGTTGCAATCAATAATAGCCCCTGCAGTATTAAGGAAAGGTCTTCCAAGAATAATAGACATACTATCATCCTCGGGAATATCAATAATAACAAAGTCCGTTAAAATAGTAACGTTTGCAACCACAACAAGCACGTCCTCACACATACCGACAGGTATAGCAGTTGATTTATCAGCCATTTGCAAAGATATTTCAGTAGGTGTCAGCTTATTCAAGTCAAGTCTACGATATAAAGAGAGAGGCATAACACTAACACCGGCTCCAAGATCACATAAAGCAATTTTAATATAATTTCTTTTAATGGAGCAAGGTATAGTAGGTACTCCGGGGTCTCCAAGTTTCTTTGGTATTCCACCCTTAAAAGTATAATTAGCAAGCATGGTGGCAATTTCAGCTTCCGGTATCTTTCTTTTATTAGTAATGATATCCTTCATATATTTAGCATAAGGATTTGTTTTGAGCACATCAGTTAATCACATACGCAAAAAGATAGGCCTAATCATTTCAGCAAAACGCTCAAAATCCTCATCATCCTTTTTCTTGGATGGTTTTGGAGGAAAAGGCATGGGTTTCTGAACCCAAGGTTCTCTTTCTTTACCATGTTTCCTAGCAACAAAGTCTCTTTTATCATAACGTTGATTCTTTGATTGTGGGTTATCAAGATCAACAGCAGGTTCAATTTCTACACCATTATCATTACTAGGTTGAGCATCATCATGAACATCATCATTAATATTTTCATTAGGATCATGTTCATTACCAGATTGTGTTTCAGCATCAGACATAGAGATATCATTTGGATTATCAGGTGGTTCAGCAATAGGTTCACTAGAAGTTTGCACGGTTCTATCATTTTTCTTCTTCTTCCTTTTAGAAGAACTAGGAACATCAATATTATTTCTTTGAGAATCTTGCTCGATTCTTTAGGGTGGCCTTCAGGATACAAAGGTTCCTGAGTCATTCTACCAGTTTTAGTAGCCACTCTAACAGCATAATCATTTTTCTTACTATTCATTTCATCAAGCACTTCTTCTTGAGCCTTAAGTACTTGTTCTACTTGAGTGGTAACCATAGAAGCATGTTTGCTAACAATTTTAAGTTCACCTTTAATATTAGTCATATAATCACCCAAGCATCTAATCATATAAGCATTTTCTTTTAATTCTCTACCAAAATAAGCATTGAAGTCGTCTTGCTTAAACATAAAGTTATCAAACTCATCCAAGCACTAACTAGCAATTTTAGCAGGAGGGACTTCAGCTTTATCATATCTATAGAGAGAATTTACCTTTACTACCTGTGTCGGGATATCGGGATCAGGAGGTTCTTCAATAAATAAAGAATTGAGATCATATGTTTCTTCAACAGGCGGTATATTAAGACCATGTATTTCTTCAATAGGAGGTAAATTCTTAACATCTTCAGCTTTAATACCTTTTTCTTTCATAGATTTCTTTGCCTCTTCCATATCTTCGGGACTGAGGAATAGAACACCTCTCTTCTTCGGAGTTGGTTTAGGAATAGATGCAGTAATTGGAGCAGGAGCTGGCTCAGGAGGTGCCCAATTATTTTCATTTGTCAACATATTATTCAATAGAATTTCAGCTTCATCCGGTGTTCTTTCCCTGAAAAGAGAACCAGCACAACTATCTAGGTAATCTCTGGAAGCATCGGTTAGTCTATTATAAAAGATATCAAGTATTTCAGGTTTCTTAAGAGGATGATCAGGCAAAGCATTAAGTAACTTGAGAAGCCTCCCCCAAGCTTGTGGGAGACTCTCTTCTTTAATTTGCACAAAGTTGTATATTTCCCTCAAAGCAGCTTGTTTCTTATGAGCAGAGAAATATTTAGCAGAGAAGTAATAAATCATATCCTGGAGACTACGCACACAACCAGGATCAAGAGAATTAAACCATATCTTAGCATCACCCTTTAATGAGAACGGAAATATTTTGAGTATATAGAAGTAACGCGATCTCTCATCATTAGTGAACAGGGCAGCTATATCATTTAACTTAGTAAGATGTGCCACAACAGTTTTAGATTCATAGCCATAAAATGGATCAGATTCAACCAAAGTAATTATATTAGGATCAACAGAGAATTCATAATCCTTATCAGGAACACAAATAGGTGAAGTAGCAAAAGCAGGGTCGGGTTTCATTTTATCTCTAAGTGATTCTTTGTCCCATTTAACTAATAACCTCTTAAGCTCATATCTATCCATGCAAGCTAAAATAGCGGCAGAAGATTCCATATCAAAAAGATAGCCCTCAGGAATAACAGGCATATTTTCATCATCACTATCATCATCTTATTCAGATTCTATAATTTCTTTTTCTCTAGACCTAGCAATTTGTTCATCAAGAAATTCACCAAGGGGCACAGTAGTATCAGGCATAGAAGCAGTTTCATCATAAGTATCATGCATAGCAGAAGTGGCATCATCAATAACATGTGACATATCAGAACGAATAGCAGAAGCAGGTGTAGGTGTCGCAAGCTTACTCATAACAGAAGGTGAATCAAGTGCAGAGCTAGATGGCAGTTCCTTACCTCCCCTCGTAGTTGAGGGATAGATCTTGGTTTTTGGATCTCTCAAGTTCTTCATAATGATAAGCAGATATATATCCCAAGTGACTCAAAGAATAGAGCTATGCTCCCCGGCAACGGCGCCAGAAATTTGTCTTGATAACCCACAAGTATAGGGGATCGCAACAGCTTTCGAGGGTAGAGTATTCAACCCAAATTTATTGATTCAACACAAGGGGAGCCAAAGAATATTCTCAAGTATTAGGAGCTGAGTTGTCAATTCGACCACACCTGGAAACTTAGTATCTGCAGCAAAGTGTTTAGTAGCAAAGTAATATGATAGTGGTGGTAGCAAAAACAAAAGTAAAGACAAAAAAAGTAATGTTTTTGGTATTTTGTAGTGATTGTAACAGTAGCAGCGGGAAAGTAAATAAACGAGAACCAGTATATGGAAAACTCGTAGGCACCGGATCAGTGATGGATAATTATGCCGGATGCGGTTCATCATGTAACAGTCATAACATAGGGTGACACAGAACTAGCTCCAATTCATCAATGTAATGTAGGCATGTATTTCGTATATAGTCATACGCGCTTATGGAAAAGAACTTGCATGACATCTTTTGTCCTACCCTCCCGTGGCATCGGGGTCCTATTGGAAACTAAGGGATATTAAGGCCTCCTTTTAATAGAGAACCGGAACAATGCATTAGCACATAGTGAATACATGAACTCCTCAAACTATGGTCATCACCGGGAGTGATCCCGATTATTGTCACTTCGGGGTTGCCGGATCATAACACATAGTAGGTGACTATAGACTTGCAAGATAGGATCAGAACTCACATATATTCATGAAAACATAATAGGTTCAGATCTGAAATCATGGCACTCGGGCCCTAGTGACAGGCATTAAGCATAGCAAAGTCATAGCAACATCAATCTCAGAACATAATGGATACTAGGGATCAAACCCTAACAAAACTAACTCGATTACATGATAAATCTCATCCAACCCGTCACCGTCCAGCAAGCCTACGATGGAATTACTCACGCACGGCGGTGAGCATCATGAAATTGGTGATGGAGGATGGTTGATGATGACGACGGCGATGAATCCCCCTCTTCGGAGCCCCGAACGGACTCCAGATCAGCCCTCCTGAGAGGTTTTAGGGCTTGGCGGCGGCTCTGTATCGTAAAATGCGATGATTTCTTCTCTCTGATTTTTCTCTCCGAAAGCAAATATATAGAGTTGGAGTTGGCGTCGGAGAGCATCCAGGGGGCCCACGAGGTAGGGGGCGTGCCCTAGAGGGGGGGGCCCACCCTCGTGGACAGGGTGTGGGCCCCCTGGTCTTCATCTTTGGCGAGGATTTTTTATTATTTTTTCTAAGATGTTCCGTGGAGTTTCAGGTCATTCCGAGAATATTTGTTTTCTGCACATAAAACAACACCATGGCAATTCTGCTGAAATCAGCGTCAGTCCGGGTTAGTTCCATTCAAATCATACAAGTTAGAGTCCAAAACAAGGGCAAAAGTGTTTGTAAGAGTAGATACGACGGAGACGTATCAGTGATCATCAACTCTGCGGTGATAATTGCTGACCTGGCGCATCAGGGAAGTCAGGAACCCCAGGACGTTGGAGGGAAAGCTAAGCCGGTCCCGGAGGCTACTACCATATTGATGAAAATTTAAAGGCCGTCAGAAAATTTCCGGTTCAAAATGAAGAATTCCGGTTTAAAATCCGGCTCAAGGGAAGTCAGTCTCACTGAAGCTTTCAATATCTGGTTCAAAATCCCAGTTCAAGAAGAATTTATCTCTTGCAAAAAGTTAAAGGTTGCCGAAGAGGGCCTGTTGCCATGATGCGTGGTTCAGACAAGGGTTATCCTGCCTTATTGGCTTATCATATTATTGATCACATGGGGGCTTCCTGTTCAAACATAGGTGTATTCACCAAAGAGAACATAGCATTACTACCCTCTTGATCCGACTATCAAGCCAATATTATCAGCAGAGCACAGCTCTGGTTACTTCGGTAATCCGGCTATCAAACCAATATTATCATAAGGGGCCAAAGAGAGTCTGTTGCACAGCACAACTCAAACATGGGTATCCCTTGAGCATAACTCATAATATCACTTGGGGGCTATATTCGAACCATAGTCACACCTCTTGATCGGCGTAAGGCCACCAGGGAAATCACTTGGGGGCTTGGTTGTATTCGAACCATAGCTACACCTCTTGATCGATGTAAGGCCACCAGGGAAGTTACTTGGGGGCTCTTTGCTTCACAACGAACTAAGAGTTTGCACCCTTGTAATAGGCTATCAAGCCAGGCTTGGAAGCCAGGTGTACGCACCTAAAACCCCGGATTAACCTGCCTTCTTTAAGTAAGTCACTCCGCCCAGGTAAACCTGGTACGACCCGCGAACGTTCGACAGTCAATCTCATAGACCCTGAACTTGTCAAAGTTAAAACGTGATTGTCGGCGTTCTGGGAACGGGGGTCCCCAGACTTGCCTGCCTGCGGCCTACGGCGTGGCTCGGGTGGGGGCCCAGCGCGGCCCATCTTCATCAGCCAAAGCTCAAGACCCTCGCGAGGGGCCGAGCCTCGCGGGGCGGATGACAGGAAGCTTCCTCAAGAGTGGCCTCATCAGGCAGGCTCGCGAGGAGGCGGAGAGATCAATGCAAGGGTACCTCGCGAGGATCCCATGATGCAAGCCATGACGATCAAGGCCAGGCAGGCGTCGGCCTGCGCAGGGTCCTTGTTTCCCCTTTGGTGCAAAGGGGGTAAGCACAGGCAAAGGTTACCATTCCGGGGCAACGAGACCAAGACCAGCCGGCCGGCCGGACGGAGGTCACTGTGGAGCCCAAGACGGCGTCATCACCAGTGCTTTTGGCAGCCGAAGACCACCTTTGGTCAGGATAAGTTGTACTAGATGTTCCCCTTCAAAATGGCCAAATGTTGGCGCCCTTCCCGCTCAATTATTCGAGGAGAGTCCCAGGGCCTCTATATATAGAGCTAGCCTCCACAAGAGGGAAAAGGAGAGGAAAAGAGAGGAGAAAACCCAGTAGAGACTAAGTAGAACACATTGCACCAGCTCAAGAACACCCCTCGTGAGGCTGTTCTTCCCTTGTACTGTCCATCATCAGCCCTAGAGGCAATCCACCACACTACACACTGGAGTAGGGTATTACACCACAACGGTGGCCCGAACCAGTATAAACCTCGTGTCTCTTGTGTTGCTCATCATTTTCATCTTAGTTCGCACGAGAGGATCGGACGTAGATCGATAGGGAGAGATCTCCGCGCCCACCCCAGTGTTCGAACCTCAAGGGTCTGCCGGAACCCGAAATCCGACATTTGGCGCACCAAGTAGGGGTGCACCGGAGTTCCCTCCCGACGGCCTATTCTCCACCAACACCGAGTTCCGTCCTCATGGCAGACAACGCGCCGCCCACTCCGGCAGCAAACGCCGGCGCTGGGGCCAGGGGGCTCCAGGCCTTGGCCCCCGCCTTGCGACAGGTGCAGTGGCCGCGCAAGTTCAAGCCCGAGATGCCGCCGCGCTATGGCGGCGCGACGGACCCGCTGGTTTTCCTGCTGGCGTATGAGGACGCCGTCCTCAAGGCCGGGGCGACGACCGGGTGATGGCCAACTGGTTGCCCACGACCCTCACCGGTCTCCCACGCATGTGGCTCCTCCACCTACCGATAGCTTCTATGACCTCTTGGGAGGAGCTACGCGACCTCTTCCTCGCCCGTTTCGCCGCGCCAGCGTCGCCCGTCGTCGCGGCTCTCCTGGGTGGTTCCCAAGCACCACCCTCGAGCCGCCACGTCAATCCATTCACCCGTTAGATCAGCGATGCATCCAAGCGCCAAGAGGCCCCCCGGGGTTGGGTGGCGCCCGAGGCCAATCTGACTTTCGGCGCGGATGATCACCCCTTCAACCCCTCCGGTTCGGCGCACTCCCGATGCTGTGCACCCCCACCATCTGCCAAGTGGCCATCACCAGGACCCTCATCGACGGTGGTGCCGGCCTCAACGTGCTCTCGGTGGAGGCCTTCAGCCTCCTTCACGTGCCACCGGAGCGGCTCCAGCCCAGCAGGCCCTTCTCAGGCGTCGGAGCTAGTTCCACCGCCTCCTTGGGGCAGGTCCGCCTCCCAGTGACCTTCAGCACCTACGACAACTTCCGCACAGAGCTGATCGACTTCGATATCGCCCCCATCGGCCTCCCCTACAATGCCATCCTCGGCTACCTGGCCATGGCCCGGTTCATGGCGGCAACTCACCTGGCGTGCAACCTCGTGAAGATGCCCGGGAGCAGCGGCGTCCTCACCGTGCCAGGAGATGCGAGGGATGCGCTGCAGGTGCTCCAACTCGCCTTCAAGGCGGCCGCGGTGGCACAGCCCACCAGCACCGACACCCTTGAGCCCAAGGGGGCTGCGCCGGCTAAAAAGAAGCAGTTGTTCACCCAGGACAAGGCGGAAACCAAGCAAGTACCGGTCGACGAGGACGGGTCCACTGGCGCCACCTTCACCGTAGGGGCCAACCTCGAGCCCGAACAGGAGAAGGCCCTGATCAGATTCCTACGCGCGAACAAGAAGGTGTTCGCATGGGAACCTGATCAGTTAGCAGGAGTCCCGAGAGGTGTGATCGAGCATCACCTCAACGTGTGCCCCAACGTACGCCCCGTGAAGTAGAAGGCAAGGAGGCAGTCTACTGAGAAACAGGCTTTCATCGTTCAAGAGACCCGGAAACTGGAAGCGGCAGGGGTTATCCGCGAGTTCCGCTACCCCGATTGGCTGGCTAATCCTGTTGTTGTGCCAAAGAAGGGGGGGGAAGGAGCGCATGTGTGTCGACTTCACCAACCTCAACAAAGCCTGCCCGCAGGACCCATTTCCGCTCCCCCGCATTGACCAGATAGTTGACTCCACCACAGAATGTGACCTATTGTGCTTCCTGGATGCCTTCTCGGGCTATCACCAGATCAAGATGGCGGTGGAAGACGTGGAGAAGACTTCTTTCCTAACCCCGTGTGGGGTGTACTGCTATACGTGCATGCCATTTGGGTTGCACAACACAGGCGCAACCTTTCAGCGGCTGATGCACATCGCTTTAGGCCGGCAGCTCGGGAGGAACGCTGAGGCTTACGTCGACGACATCGTGGAGAAGTCTCGGGAGGCAAAAAACCCTGATACAGGACCTGGAGGAAACCTTTGCGAGCCTCAACGAAGTGGATCTACGGCTCAACCCGGAGAAATGTGTGTTTGGAGTCCCCTCGAGCAAGCTCCTGGGCTTCCTAGTATCCCACAGAGGCATAGAGGCCAACCCGGAGAAGGTCAAGGCAATCGAGGACATGAGCCCGCCGAAGACCCCCAGGGAGATGCAGAAGCTCACCGGGCGTGTAACCGCGCTAGGGCGCTTCATATCCAAGCTAGGGGAGCGAGCACTGCCCTTCTTCAAGCTTATGAAGAAGAAAGGCCCCTTCGAATGGACTGAAGAGGCCGATAAGGCGTTCCAAGAACTCAAGAGGTACCTTACCAGCCCACCGGTGATGGTAGCCCCTTGCCCTCAGGAGCCCCTGGTGCTCTACCTTGCGGCCACGCCCTACTCCGCTAGCGCAGCTCTGGTGGTGGTCAGGGAGGAGCGCCGGGCCAAGGCCGCATCGACTGACCAGGCTGAAGCAGAGCGAGGCCAGGAGGGCCTCGCGAGGACCGCGACCACAGCTAGAGAGGGGCAGCCACGGCAGGAGGGCGCACCCGGGGCAGGGGAGGCCCCTTCAAACAATCAAGAGCTGGGGGCTCCGTTGCCTCAGGAGACGCCTCGACCCCTAGAGGACGCAAGCTGCGTCAGCACCCTCAACCTCGTCAAGCACCCCGTGTATTTCGTCAGCACAGTCCTACGGGACGCGAGGGCACGGTACCCCATGCCTCAAAAGCTCCTCCTCGCGCTATTGGTGGCCTCACGCAAGCTGCGACACTACTTCCAAGGCCAGCCCATCAAGGTCGTCTCGGCATACCCCTTGGAGAGGGTACTCAGGAGCCCCAACTCAGCTAGAAGGGTCGCTGAATGGAACATCGAACTACAAGCATTTCAGCTAGAATTCAGTACGACCAGGGTCATCAAGGGAGCCGCACTTGCGGATTTTGTGGCAGAATGGGAAGAAGCACCGGGTCTCGAGGCAGGCGAAGACTGGTCACTTTCCCCAGGAAGCGAAGCGCCGGACGGCTGGGTCATGTACTTCGATGGGGCGTTCTCCCGACATGGCGCGGGAGCTGGCGCGGTGCTCGTATCCCCCACTCAGGACAAACTCTATTACGCCGTGCAACTCTGCTTCTAGCACGGAGAGAAGGTCTCCAACAATCTAGCAGAGTACGAAGGCCTGATAGCAGGCTTGAAAGCCGCGATCGCCTTAGGGGTAAAGCGCCTCACCATCAAGGGTGATTCACAGCTCCTCGTCAACTTCTCCAACAAGATATACGAGCCAAAGGACGAGCACATGGAAGCTTACCTCGCTAAAGTCCGTAGGATGGAGAAACAGTTCTGGGGGCTGGAGCTGCAGCATGTGCCTCGCGGCACCAAGCAGGAGGCCGACGACATTGCCAAGAGGGCGTTTAGGCGGCTGCCACAGGAACCTGGCGTCTTCGAGGAGTGGCTCTTCAAGCCCTCGGCGGCGCCGTCGCTATCGGGCACGGCGCAACCAAGGGAGGAGCCTCCTCAGCCGCCTGCCTCGGGAGCTTCGGTCTGCGGCCCGGCCTCAGGGGCACGCCTGCTCCTGGCGTTGGAGCCTCAGGAGGGATGTTGGATCCTAGAGCTCAAGGACTACCTGATGCAAGGGATTCTGCCGGAGAATGAGGAGGAGGCGGAGCGTGTGGCACGGCAGGCCACGGCTTATTGCATCCAGGATGGCAAGCTCTACAGGAAGCGGACAAATGACGTGTCCCTACGTTGCATTTCCAGGGAGCAAGGAAAGGAACTGCTAGCAGACATACACAGCGGAGACTGCGGGCACCACTCGTCGTCGCGAACCCTCGTCGGCAAGGCGTTCCGCAGCGGGTTCTACTGCCCCACAGCACTCAACGACGCCGTTGAGCTGGTGAAGGCTTGCGAGGCCTACCAGTTTCACGCTAAACAGATCCATCAGCCTGCGGGGGGTCTGCAGACCATACCCCTCTCATGGCCGTTCGTAGTGTGGGGTTGGACATTCTGGGCCCGTTCCCTCGGGTGCCAGGGGGCTATCACTACCTCTACGTCGATGTGGACAAGTTCACCAAGTGGGCCGAGGTGGAAGCTGTCCGCACAACCCCGGCAGGCTCGGCAGTCAAGTTCATCAAGGGCCTCGTGAGCCGGTTTGGGGTGCCTAACCGCATCATCACTGACAACGGTTCGCAATTCACTAGCAATCTCTTCAAAACATACTGTGCTAACCTTGGAACGCAGATATGCTATGCTTTGGTAGCACACCCCCGAAGCAATGGCGAGGCCGAACGAGCCAACACCGAGGTCCTGAGGGGCCTCAAGGCCAGGACCTTCAAGAAGAAGCTGGAGGCCTGTGGTAGGGGCTGGTACGACGAGCTCCAGTCCGTGCTGTGGTCAATCCGCACAACAGTGACCAAGCCGACTGGCGAGACCCTGTTCTTCCTCGTCTATGGAGCAGAGGTTGTTCTCCCTCACGAGGTCAGGTGTCGCTCCGCGCGGGTCCTGGCATTCGACGAGGCTCAGCAGGACGCCATGCGGGGGACGGATCTCGTGCTGGGGGAGGAACGCCGTCGGGGAGCCGCACTGCGAGCGGCAAGGTATCAACAGGCGCTACGACGATACCACTGCCGCAACATCCGCCCCTGGACCCTTGAGGTAGGGGATCTCGTGCTCAGATGGGTTCTCTCTAGGGAGGGGCTGCACAAGCTCTCTCCCATGTGGGAGGTGTTGGAAATATGCCCTAGAGGCAATAATAAATTGGTTATTATTATATTTCCTTGTTCATGATAATCGTTTATTATCCATGCTATAATTGTATTGATAGGAAACTCAGATAGATGTGTGGATACATAGACAACACCATGTCCCTAAGCCTCTAGTTGACTAGCTCGTTGATCAATAGATGGTTATGGTTTCCTAACCATGGACATTGGATGTCGTTGATAACGGGATCACATCATTAGGAGAATGATGTGATGGACAAGACCCAATCCTAAGCATAGCACTAGATCGTGTAGTTCATATGCTATAGCTTTTCTAATGTCAAGTATCATTTCCTTAGACCATGAGATTGTGCAACTCCCGGATACCGTAGGAATGCTTTGGGTGTATCAAACGTCACAACGTAACTGGGTGGCTATAAAGGTGCATTACAGGTATCTCTGAAAGTGTTTGTTGGGTTGGCACGAATCGAGACTGGGATTTGTCACTCCGTGTAAGCGGAGAGGTATCTCTGGGCCCACTCGGTAGGACATCATCATATGCGCAATGTGGCCAAGGAGTTGATCACGGGATGATGTGTTACGGAACGAGCAAAGAGACTTGCCGGTAACGAGATTGAACTAGGTATTGGATACCGACGATCAAATCTCGGGCAAGTAACATACCGATAGACAAAGGGAATTGTATACGGGATTGATTAAGTCCTTGACATCGTGGTTCATCCGATGAGATCATCGTGGAACATGTGGGAGCCATCATGGGTATCCAGATCCCGCTGTTGGTTATTGACCGGAGAACGTCTCGGTCATGTCTGCATGTCTCCCGAACCCGTAGGGTCTACACACTTAAGGTTCGGTGACGCTAGGGTTATGAAGATATGTGTATGCAGTAACCCGAATATTGTTCGGAGTCCTGGATGAGATCCCGGACGTCACGAGGAGTTCCGGAATGGTCCGGAGGTAAAGAATTATATATAGGAAGTGCTGTTTCGGACATCGGGACAAGTTTTGGGGTTATCGGTATTGTACCGGGACCACCGGAGGGGTCCCGGGGGTCCACCTGTCCCGGGGGGCCACATGGGCTGTAGGGGGTGCGCCTTGGCCTACATGGGCCAAGGGCACCAGCCCTACTAGGCCCATGCGCCTAGGGTTTCCATGGGGAGGAGTCCCACTAGTGGAAGGCACCCCTAAGTGCCTTGGGGGGGAGGGAAACCTCCCCTGGCCGCCGCACCTAGGAGATTAGATCTCCTAGGCTGCGCACCACCCCCCCTTGGCCCTCCTATATATAGTGGGGGAGAGGAGGGATTTCATACCTCAGCCTTTGGTGCTTCTCTCTCTCTCCCCGTTACGTCTCTCTCTCGTAGTATAGGCGAAGCCCTGCTACTGTGACGCCCTGCATCCACCACCATGCCGTCGTGCTGCTGAATCTTCATCAACCTCTCCCTCTCTCCTTGCTAGATCAAGGCATGGGAGACGTCATCGGGTTGTACGTGTGTTGAACGCGGAGGTGCCGTGCGTTCGGCACTTGATCATCGGTGATTTGAATCACGACGAGTACGACTCCATCAACCCCGTTCACTTGAACGCTTCCGCTTAGCGATCTACAAGGGTATGTAGATGCACTCTCCTTCCCCTCGTTGCTGGTCTCTCCATAGATAGATCTTGGTGACACGTAGGAAAATTTTTGAATTTCTGCTACGTTCCCCAATAGTGGCATCATGAGCTAGGTCTATTGCGTAGATTCTATGCACGAGTAGAACACAAAGTAGTTGTGGGCGTTGATTTTGTTCAATATGCTTGCCGTTACTAGTCTTATCTTGATTCGGCGGCATCGTGGGATGAAGCGGCCCGGACCAACCTTACACGTACTCTTACGTGAGACCGGTTCCACCGACAAACATGCACTAGTTGCATAAGGTGGCTAGCGGGTGTCTGTCTCTCCTACTTTAGTCGGATCGGATTCGATGAAAAGGGTCCTTATGAAGGGTAAATAGCAATTGGCATATCACGTTGTGGTTTTGCGTAGGTAAGAAACGTTCTTGCTAGAAACCCATAGCAGCCACGTAAAACATGCAAACAACAATTAGAGGACGTCTAACTTGTTTTTGCAGGGTATGCTATGTGATGTGATATGGCCAAAAGGATGTGATGAATGATATATGTAATGTATGAGATTAATCATGTTCTTGTAATAGATGATCATGGAGCCCCAAGATGGAGATCAAAGGAGCTACCTGATATTGGCCATATCATGTCACTATTTGATTGCATATGATGTTTATCATGTTATGCATCTTGTTTACTTAGTACGACGGTAGTAAATAAGATGATCCCTCATTAAAATTTCAAGAAGTGTTCTCCCCTAACTGTGCACCGTTGCTACAGTTCGTCGCTTCGAAGCATCACGTGTTAATCGGGTGTGATAGATCCTTTCGTTCACATACAACGGGTGTAAGCAAGATTTACACATGCAAGAACACTTAGGGTTAACTTGACGAGCCTAGCATGTGAAGACATGGCCTCGGAACACAGAGACCGAAAGGTCGAACACGAGTCGTATAGAAGATACGATCAACATGAAGATGTTCACCGACGTTGACTAGTCCGTCTCACGTGTTAATCGGACATGGGCTAGTCGACTCGGATCGTGTAATACTTAGATGACTAGAGGGATGTCTAATCTAAGTGGGAGTTCATAAGATGAACTTAATTATCCTGAACATAGTCAAAAGGATTTTGCAAATTATGTCATATCTCACGCTTTAGTTCTACTGTTTAGATATGTCCCTAGAGAAAAATTAGTTGAAAGTTGATAGTAGCAATTATGCAGACTAGGTCCGTAAACTGAGGATTGTCCTCATTGCTTCATAGAAGGCTGATGTCCTTAATGCACCGCTCAGTGTGCTGAACCTCGAACGTTGTCTGTGGATGTTGCGAACATCTGACATACACGTTTTGATAACTACGTGATAGTTCAGTTAAACGGTTTAGAGTTGAGGCACCAAAGATGTTTTTTGAAATGTCACAAAACATATGAGATGTTTTGAGGGCTGAAATTGGAATTTCAGGCTCGTGCCCACGTCAAGAGGTATAAGACCTCCGACGATTTTCTTAGCCTGCAAACTAAGGAGAAGAGCTCAATTGTTGAGCTTGTGCTCAGATTGTCTGAATACAACAATCATTTGAATCGAGTGGGAGTTGATCTTCCAGATGAAATAGTGATGTTTCTCCGAAGTCATTACCACCAAGCTGCTTGAGCTTCGTGATGAACTATAATATATCAGGGACATATATGATGATCCTTGAGATATTCGCGATGTTTGACACCACAAAAGTAGAAATCAAGAAGGAGCATCAATTGTTGATGGTTGGTGAAACCACTAGTTTCAAGAAGGGCAAGGGCAAGAAGGGATACTTCATGAAACGGCAATTCAGCTGCTGCTCTAGTGAAGAAACCCAAGGTTGAACCCAAACCCGAGACTAAGTGCTTCTGTAATAAAGGGGAACAGCCACTGGAGCAGAATTACCCTAGATACTTGGTAGATTAGAAGGCTGGCAAGGTCGATAGAAGTATATTGGATATACATTATGTTAATGTGTACTTTACTAGTACTCCTAGTAGCACCAGGGTATTAGATATCGGTTCGGTTGCTAAGTGTTAGTAACTCGAAATAAAAGCTACGGAATAAACGGAGACTAGCTAAAGGTGAGCTGACGATATGTGTTGGAAGTGTTCTCAATGTTGATATGATCAAGCATCGCACGCTCCCTCTACCATCGAGATTGGTGTTTGCGTTGAGCATAGACATGATTGGATTATGTCTATCGCAATACGGTTATTCATTTAAGGAGAATAACGGTTACTCTGTTTATTTGAATAATACCTTCAATGGTCTTACACCTAAAATGAATGGTTTATTGAATCTCGATCGTAGTGATACACATGTTCATGCCAAAAGATAGTAATGATAGTACCACCTACTTGTGGCACTGCCACGTAAGTCATATCAGTATAAAACGCATGAAGAAGCTCCATGTTGATGGATCTTTGGACTCACTTGATTTTGAATCACTTGAGACATGCGAACCATGTCTGTTGGTAGATATGCATGAAGAAACTCTATACAGATGGATCGTTTGGACTCACTTGATTTTGAATCACTTGAGACATGCAAATCATACCACATGGGCAAGATGACTGAAAGCCTCGTTTTACAGTAAAATGGAACTAGAAAGCAACTTGTTGGAAGTAATACATTTTTGATGTGTGCAGTCCAATGAGTGCTGAGGCATGTAGTGGATATCGTTATGTTCTTACTTCACAGATGATTTGAGTAGATGTTGAGTATATTTACTTGATGAATCACGAGTCTGAATTATTGAAAGGTTCAAGTAATTTCAGGGTGAAGTTGAAAGATCGTCGTGACAAGAGGATAAAATATCTATGATATGATCATAGAGATGAATATCTGAATTACGAGTTTGGCACAGAATTAAGACATTGTGGAAATTGTTTCACAACTGATACAGCCTGGAACACCATAGTGTGATGGTGTGTCCGAACATCATAACTGCACCCTATTGGATATGATGCATACCATGATGTCTCTTATCGAATTACCACGATAGTTTATGGGTTAGGCATTAGAGACAACCACATTCACTTTAAATAGGGCACCACGTAATTCCGATGATATGACACCGTATGAACTATGGTTTAGAGAAACCTAAGCTGTCATTTCTTAAAAGTTTGGGACTGCGACGCTTATGTGAAAAAGTTTCAGGCCGATAAGCTCGAACCCAAAGCGGATAAATGCATCTTCATAGGACAACCCAAAAACAGTTGGGTATACCTCCTGTCTCAGATCCGAAAGCAATAAAGGATTGTTTCTAGAATCGGGTCCTTTCTCGAGGAAAAGTTTCTCTCGAAAGAATTGAGTGGGAGGATGGTGGAGACTTGATGAGGTTATTGAACCGTTACTTCAACTAGTGTATAGCAGGGCACAAAGAGTTGTTCCTGCGGCACCTACACCAATTGAAGTGGAAGCTTATGATAGTGATCATGAAACTTCAGATCAAGTCACTACCAAACCTCGTGGGATGACAAGGATGTGTACTACTTCAGAGTGGTACGTAATCCTGTCTTGGAAGTCATGTTGCTAGACAACAATGAACCTACGAGCTATGGAGAAGCGATGGTGGGCCCGGATTCCGATAAATGGCTCGAGGCCATATAATCCGAGAGAGGATCCATATATGAAAACAAAGTGTAGACTTTGGAAGAACTACTTGATGGTCGTAAGGCTGTTGAGTACAGATGGATTTAAAAAAAAGGAAGATGGACAATGATGGTAAATGTCACCATTAAGAAAGCTCGACTTGTCGTTAAGATGTTTTTCCGACAAGTTCAAGGAGTTGACTACGGTGAGACTTTCTCACTCATAGCGATGCTAAGAGTCTGTTGGAATTATATTAGCGATTACTGCATTATTTATGAAATCTTGCAGATAGGATGTCAAAACATTGTTTCTTCGACGATTTTCTTGAGGAAAGGTTGTATGTGATACAACCGAAAGGTTTTGTCAATCCTGAAAAGATGCTAATAAGTATGCAAAGCTCCAGCTATCCTTCTGAGGACTGGAGTAAGCATCTTGGAGTTGGAATGTACGCTTTGATGAGATGATCAAAGATTTTGGGTTTATATAAAGTTTATGAGAAACTTGTATTTCCAAAGAAGTGAGTGGGAGCACTATAGAATTTCTGATGAGTATATGTTTTAACATATTGTTGATCGGAAATGACGTAGAATTTTTGGAAAGCATATAGGGTTATTTGGAAAGTGTTTTCAATGGAAAACCTGAATTAAGCTACTTGAACATTGAGCATCAAGATCTATAAGGATAGATCGAAATGCTTAATCGTACTTTCATATGAGCACATACCTTGACATGATCTTGAAGGTGCTCAAGATGGATCAGTCAAAGAAGGAATTCTTGCCTGAGTTGTGAGGTATGAAGTTAAGACTTAAAGCTCGACCACGGCAGAATAGAGAGAAAGGACGAAGGTCGTCCCCTATGCTTAAGACGTAGGCTCTACAGTATGCTATGCTGTGTACCGCACCTGAAGTGTGCCTTGCCATGAGTCAGTCAAGGGGTACAAGAGTGATCCATGAATGGATCACAGGACAGCGGTCAAAGTTATCCTTAGTAACTAGTGGACTAAGGAAGTTTCTCGATTATGGAGGTGATAAAAGAGTTCGTCGTAAAGGGTTACATCGATGCAAGCTTAACACCTATCCGGATAGCTCTGAGTAGAGATATCGGATGCATATAATGGAGCAACAATTTAGAATAGCTCCAAGTAGAACAGTTATTTGGAATAGCTCCAAATAGAGCGTGGTAGCTACATCTAGGAGATGACATAGAGATTTGTAAAGCACACATGGATCTGAAAGGTTCGGACCCGTTGACTAAAACCTCTCTCACAAGCAACATGATCAAACCTAAAACTCATTGAGTGTTAATCACATAGTGATGTGAACTAGACTACTGACTCTAGTAAACTCTTGGGTGTTAGTCACATGGCGATGTGACCTGTGAGTGTTAATCACATGGCGATGTGAACTAGATTATTGACTCTAGTGCAAGTGGGAGACTGTTGGAAATATGCCCTAGAGGCAATAATAAATTGGTTATTATTATATTTCCTTGTTCATGATAATCGTTTATTATCCATGCTATAATTGTATTGATAGGAAACTCAGATACATGTGTGGATACATAGACAACACCATGTCCCTAGTAAGCCTCTAGTTGACTAGCTCGTTGATCAATAGATGGTTATGGTTTCCTAACCATGGACATTGGATGTCGTTGATAACGGGATCACATCATTAGGAGAATGATGTGACGGACAAGACCCAATCCTAAGAATAGCACTAGATCGTGTAGTTCATATGCTATAGCTTTTCTAATGTCAAGTATCATTTCCTTAGACCATGAGATTGTGCAACTCCCGGATACCGTAGGAATGCTTTGGGTGTATCAAACGTCACAACGTAACTGGGTGGCTATAAAGGTGCATTACAGGTATCTCTGAAAGTGTCTGTTGGGTTGGCACGAATCGAGACTGGGATTTGTCACTCCGTGTAAGCGGAGAGGTATCTCTGGGCCCACTCAGTAGGACATCATCATATGCGCAATGTGGCCAAGGAGTTGATCACGGGATGATGTGTTACGGAACGAGTAAAGAGACTTGCCGGTAACGAGATTGAACTAGGTATTGGATACCGACGATCGAATCTCGGGAAAGTAACATACCGATAGACAAAGGGAATTGTATACGGGATTGATTAAGTCCTTGACATCGTGGTTCATCCGATGAGATCATCGTGGAACATGTGGGAGCCATCATGGGTATCCAGATCCCGCTGTTGGTTATTGACCGGAGAACGTCTCGGTCATGTCTGCATGTCTCCCGAACCCGTAGGGTCTACACACTTAAGGTTCGGTGACGCTAGGGTTATGAAGATATGTGTATGCAGTAACCCGAATATTGTTCAGAGTCCCGTATGAGATCCCGGATGTCACGAGGAGTTCCGGAATGGTCCGGAGGTAAAGAATTATATATAGGAAGTGCTGTTTCGGCCATCGGGACAAGTTTCGGGGTTATCGGTATTGTACCGGGACCACCGGAGGGGTCCCGGGGGTCCACCGGGTGGGGCCACCTGTCCCGGGGGGCCACATGGGCTGTAGGGGGTGCGCCTTGGCCTACATGGGCCAAGGGCACCAGCCCTACTAGGCCCATGCGCCTAGGGTTTCCATGGGGAGGAGTCCCACTAGTGGAAGGCACCCCTAAGTGCCTTGGGGGGGAGGGAAACCTCCCCTGGCCGCCGCACCTAGGAGATTGGATCTCCTAGGCTGCGCACCACCCCCCCTTGGCCCTCCTATATATAGTGGGGGAGAGGAGGGATTTCATACCTCAGCCTTTGGTGCTTCTCTCTCTCTCCCCGTTACATCTCTCTCTCGTAGTATAGGCGAAGCCCTGCTACTGTGACGCCCTGCATCCACCACCATGCCGTCGTGCTGCTGAATCTTCATCAACCTCTCCCTCTCTCCTTGCTGGATCAAGGCATGGGAGACGTCATCGGGCTGTACGTGTGTTGAACGCGGAGGTGCCGTGCGTTCGGCACTTGATCATCAGTGATTTGAATCACGACGATTACGACTCCATCAACCCCGTTCACTTGAACGCTTCCGCTTAGCGATCTACAAGGGTATGTAGATGCACTCTCCTTCCCCTCGTTGCTGGTCTCTCCATAGATAGATCTTGGTGACACGTAGGAAAAATTTTGAATTTCTGCTACGTTCCCCAACAGGAGGGCCCGTTCAAGGTTGTTCATGTTTCCAGGCCTGGCTCCGCGTGCTTGGAGACTCCGGAGGGAGTACCCATCCAGAACGCATGGAACATTCAACATCTCCGGAGGTTCTACCCCTGAGCGAGGCCTAGCGCCTAGGAAAGGCCCGGTGCCTGTGAAGAAGGCCAATGCCTGTGAAGCTATCGCATTTTGGGAAAGGCCGGGTGCCTGTGAAGAAGGACAATGTCTGTGAAGCTATCGCGTTTTGGGAAAGGTCCAGTGCCTGTGAAGAAGGCCAATGCCTGTGAAGCTATCACGTTTTGGAAAAGGCCCGGTGCCTGTGAAGAAGGCCAATGCCTATGAAGCTATCGCGTTTTGGGAAAGGCCCGGTGCCCGTGAAGAAGGCCAATGCCTGTGAAGCTATCGCATTTTGGGAAAGGCCCGGTGCCTGTGAAGAAGGCAAACGCGTGTGAAGCTCGCCGCCCATGACACTCTCACATAATAATGAGTGGGGCTGTACACGCCCCGGAGTCTCCGGAGTGCCGCCCTTGGGCCTCGGGGGCTCCCGCCCACGCCCAGTGGCAGCACTTAGCTCCGCGCTGGTGAGAAGACGTTGAAGACTAGAATAGGTGCCGGACGCGGCTTTTTCATTTGCTTTCTGCAGTTGGCGTGTTTATTCCCATTTGAAGTCTTATTGGAGTTGTTGGCGTTCCTGGCTTGTGACTCTATGTCTTTTTCATCCACTCACCTCGTTTTCTCTCGCACAAGTCTCGCGAGGGATGTTCGCGGGCGCCCTCGCGAGCGTCTTCTGCCCCAATCGTCTGGAGCTTTCCTGTCTGAGTCCTCTGCGGGAGCACCCCTCGCAGTCCATGCCTCACGGGCATCGCGACACAAACACAGGACCTAGGCTGATCGCCCCGCTGCCGGGACCAAAGGTTACCCCTCTAACTAATCCTTGCAGGGCATGAAGCGCACGGCGAGGCCTCAGCCTCCGGAGGCGAGGGCCGCGTCAAGCTCCACCAAGCTCAAATGACTCCCGCACATGGACACGCAGCACGGAAACATAGTGCAGAAATGGCAAAAGCAACGCGACACTTGACAGCAACAGTTCTAACATGCCCCCACGGGGCCCTGTACTACCTTCTTCTTACGCAGGAAAGGAAGGAAACAAAATGGACACGACCTATCCAACACCAACCTACAACAAAAGCTCGAGCTGCTCCTGGGGTTCAGGCGGACGCCTCCTCTCGCCTCACCAGGGCGCGGCGGCGGGTGGACCCGCTGCCTTCACCCAGGCGGGCGCGACGGCGCGGGGGCTGGTCATGGCCACCGCTGGAGGAGTTGCTGCCTGAGGGAGAGTTGGCGAAACTTGGCAAGCCCTGAGCACCGCCGTCGGCACGCCTGGAGCTGTCTTCATCCTGGTCGGTGCCGGGGCTGGGAAGGCGGCCGCGGTCACCATCTTCGGGGCAGCACCCAGCGCGGCGACCATTTTCCCCAAACACCCTCACGTAGAGGGTGGCATCGCCATCGAACTTCAAGTGCAGGGTGCACCGTTGACCCAGGCCGCACGCGCGGGCAAACGTTTGCCAGCCGCGAGTCAGGGCCCCATTTCCGGAAGGGGAGACCTCTAGCGAAGCCCAGAAGGCCCTGCTGCAGCAACCATCCGCCTGGAGCCAGAAGCCGCACCGGGCGCTGGCCGGAGCTCACCTACGAAGAAGCGGGGGAGCTAGAGCCAGGTGCTGGTCGGGTCCGCCGACCACACGATGAACTCCGGCAGCACCTCCGCCGAGCGAAAGCGCGGCCTGGGGGGGCGCGGTCACGACATGCCTCCCCTTGATAGTCGAGCGCTCACCACCGCGCAGGGAACCGCCTCCGTGGCCGCGGGAAGCCGCTGCGGGGACCGCAGGATGCTTGCGAGGACGACCCCGGCCGCGCCTGGCCGGGGGGGAGTCGGGCCCTGCCTGGCGGGCCTTTCCCTTCTCTGCGGCCGAGAATCTCTTCGAAGCCATGAGAACGGTGAGTGGCCAAGAAGAAGAAGGGAGTAGCAGAAAGGGGTGAACGGAGGAAGCTCACACGGCCCCGTACTTATAGCCGGGGAAGGCCAACCGCCGAGCACCATGACCTCAGGTAATCATGACCCATATCTCTGCATGCAAGGACTTGTCAAGTCGTGCAGTTAGCGAGGCGTCGTGGGAAGTGCAGACGCCCACGCCCAATCAACCGCCACGCGGCGCCCAAGGCCGCAGGCTGTTAGGGCCCGCGGTGCTTCGCGCTTGCCCCTTCGCTTCTCTGCTAAGCCAAGCCCGCGCGCGCCTTGGGCCCGGGGGCTACTGTCGGTGTTCTGGGAACGGGGGTCCCTAGACTTGCCTGCCTGCGGCCTGCGGCGTGGCTCAGGTGGGCGCCCAGCGTGGCCCATCTTCATCATCCCAAGCTCAAGACCCTGGCGAGGGGCCGAGCCTCGTGGGGCGGACGACAGGAAGCTTCCTCAAGAGCGACCTCATCAGGCAGGCTCGCGAGGAGGCGGAGAGATCAATGCAAGGGTACCTCGCGAGGATCCCATGATGCAAGCCATGACGATCAAGGCCAGGCAGGCACTAGGCGGGTGCCGGCCTGCGCAGGGTCCTTGCTTCCCCTTTGGTGCAAAGGGGGCAAGCACAGGCCAAGGTATCAGGCAAAGGTTACCATTCTGGTGCAACGAGACCAAGACCAGCCGGACGGCCGGACGGAGGTCACCGTGGAGCCCAAGACGGCGTCATCACCAGTGCTTTTGGCAGCCGAAGACCACCTTTGGTCAGGATAACTTGTACTAGATGTTCCCCTTCAAAATGGCCAAATGTTGGCGCCCTTCCCGCTCAATTATTCGGGGAGAGGCCCAGGGCCTCTCTATATAGAGCTAGCCTCCACAAGAGGGAAAAGGAGAGAAAAAGAGAGGAAAAGAGAGGAGAAAACCCAGTAGAGACTAAGTAGAACACACCGCACCAGCTCACGAACACCCCTCGCGAGGCTGTTCCTCCCTTGTACTGTCCATCATCAGCCCCAGAGGCAATCCACCACACCACACACTGGAGTAGGGTATTACACCACAACGGTGTCCCGAACTAGTATAAACCTCGTGTCTCTTGTGTTGCTCATCATTTTCATCTTAGTTCGCACGAGAGGATCGGACGTAGATTGGTAGGGGAGAGATCTCCGCGCGCACCCCAGTGTTCGAACCTCAAGGGTCTGCCGGAACCCGAAATCCGACAGTGATTGGTTAAAGATTAGGTCCATCTTAAGAGGATTTGTGAAGTGGTTAATTCAGTGGCCTGGCAGCCCATGAAAAGCCTCGATTTGGAGCCTAGCAGCTCGTAAAAAGCCTCGCATGTTCTTTTTTGAGTTCTATTTGCCAAGTTTTTTCGCCTTTATTGAGGTTCATAATATCTTCTGATAAACCGGCGTCCTTGACCCGGCTTGTCTTTCAACTACAAGTTGTCAGTACATGATCAGTTATAATCTGGTGTTCATTAACCCGGTCTGGTTTTGACTAACAAGTCGCCAGTGTTATAAGGAAAATCTGGTGTTTATTATATCCTGGTACGGTTTATTATCATAATCCGGCAAATTAAGGAAGGAGTTCTCAAATACTCAAGATTGGGGTTACCACCCTCACTACAAGAATTGGTTAAACCAATGAGGTGATTCAATGTCATAGGTATCATCTATGTCATATTTGATTATCTTCAATTACAGCTTTGGTTATAAACCCTGGCTATTTATATGGGCATTATGACCCGCCCTGCGGTAAACCGCCAAGGATTCTTGTGATCTACTTGTGTGCAAGATAAGAATGCATTCGGGTGGCTACCCACCCTGGCTTTCAATATTAAGTCGCCAGGGCATATGTTATTTACACTTTGTGCAGGATTTGCAAAATTATGACATATAAATTCAAGCTCATCATCCAAATTGATGCTTCAAAAGGGTTATCCATTTTGGATTTTCTCAAAAGCTATCAGCCGCCGAGTCATAAAAATTCCGGCTTACAATGAATGCGCATTAAGTCGCCATCGGCCAAGAGCCGCCGAGTATTTAAACTCCGGATTTACTTATCAACTGGTAAGATATTCATATCTTTCATAGCCAAAATTGGCTGGATTTTCATGATGATATTGAATGATTGAGGTTTTTAAACCGGATTATATTATTCAAATCTTCAAATAGCCAAACATGGCTGGATTTTTAATGGTTATCAATAACCAGTATTATGATTGAGGTTTTCAAAGTCGCTTTAAGTGCAATGGCTATTATCTTATAAATAGATATAATTCATTCTACAATTGAAGGAATAGTCCCGAGTCGCTGCAGGCTTATGACCCGGCACTTGGGGGCTACATTATTCAAGTTGAGATTATATCAAATATGCAATTCTCATCTCGGTGCAAGCATGCACCATGACACTTGGGGGCTAATGCAAAGACATTTTTATTGGCCTTATTGAAGACCCAAATCATCACATCATAATGAGCCGGCCCTTGGGGGCTAATGCAAAGTCATTTTTATTGGCCTTATTGAAGACCCGAATCATCACATCATAATGAGCCGTCCCTTGGGGGCTACCAATTGTTCCTATCAATGATTCAAGGTACACAAGTCTTAATCCGTTATATTCAAGGGTCCATTGCTCACTTGATAAAGCACAAAGCTCTTAACCTCGTGGATGTGGGTTCAAGCCCTACGATGGAGGCTACACATTACTGCTCAAATCTACATGATTATATTTACAAAGTCCCTGCTCATTATTGCATAATGACACGGCCCTATGATATTGAGCATGTTTATCACTTGTGAGTAGTTACTTTTGTTCTAGAGGTCACGGGAGAAATCATGTTGCAAGTAATCATGTGAACTTGATATGTGTTCGATATTTTGATAGTATGTATGTTGTGATTCCCTTAGTGGTGTCACGTGAACATCGACTACATGAAACTTCACCATATTTGGGCCTAAGGGAATGCATTGTCGAGTAGTTATTAGATGATGGGATGCGAGAGTGATAGAAGCTTAAACCCTAGTTTATGCGCTATTCCGTAAGGGACCAATTGGATCTAAAAGTTTAATGCTATGTTTAGAATTTATTCTTAATACTTTCCTCGTAGTTGCGGATGCTTGCGAGGGGGTTAATCATAAGTAGGAGGTTTGTTCCAGTAAGAACAACACCTAAGCACCGGTCCACCCACATATCAAATTATCAAAGTAGTGAACACGAACCAAATCAACATGATGAAAGTGATTAGATGAAATTCCTGTGTACCCTCAAGAACGCTTTGCTTATTATAAGAGACCGTTTTGGCCTGTCCTTTGCCTCAAAAGGATTGGTCTATCTCTGCTGCACTTTTGTTACTATTATCATTACTTGCTCGTTACAAATTATCTTGCTATCAAACTACTCTGTTACTACAATTTCAGCACTTACAGACATTACCTTGCTAAAAGCCACTTGTCATTTCCTTCTGCTCCTCGTTGGGTTCGACACTCTTACTTATCGAAAAGAGCTACAATTGATCCCCTATACTTGTGGGTCTTCAAAGCTATTTTCTGGCGCCGTTGCCGGGGACTGAAGTGCCTTTGGTAAGTGGAAATTGGTAAGGAAACATTTATATAGTGTGCTGAAATTTATTGTCACTTGTTACTATGGAAAACAATCCTTTGAGGGGTTTGTTCGGGGTATCTTCACCTCGACCGAAACCACAATTAGCTACCCCTCAACCTACTGCACCTACTGAATATATTGAATATGAAATTCGTTCGGGTATGATAGAACAACTGCTAGCTAATCCTTATGCAGGAGATGGAACCGAAGATCCTGATATGCACTTGATATATGTGGAACAAATTTGTGGATTGTTTAAGCTTGCAGGTTTACCTGGAGATGAAGTTAAGAAGAAGTTTTTTCCTGTACCTTTGAAGGGAAAAACATTGGCATGGTATAGGCTATGCCATGATATTGGATCTTGGAATTGGAATCGATTGAAATTGGAGTTTCACCAAAAAAATATCCTATGCATCTAGTTCATCGTGATCGGAATTACATATATAATTTTTCCTTGTGATGGAGAAAGTATCGCTCTAGCTTGGGGGAGGCTTAAGTCAATGTTATATTCAAGCCCCAATCATGAGCTCTCAAGAGAAATTATTATCCAAAAATTTTATGCCCGGCTTTCTCATAATGACCGATGCATGCTTGATACTTCTTGTGCTGGTTCTTTTATAAAGAAGACTATTGAATTCCGATGGGATCTTTCGGAAAGAATTAAACGCAACTCTGAAGATTGGGAACTCGACGAAGGTAAAGAGTCAGGTATTAAGCTTAAGTATAATTGTGTTTAATCTTTTATGAATACCGATGTTTTTCAAAAGTTTAGCACTAAATATGGACTTGACTCTGAGATAGTAGCCTCCTTTTGTGAATCATTTGCTACCCATGTTGATCTCCCTAAAGAGAGGTGGTTTAAATATCACCCACCTATTAAATAAGAAATTAAAGAACCGGTACTAGCTAAATAGGAAACTATATTTTATAATGTTGATCTAGTTGTTCCTACTGCTTATATTGAGAAACCACCTTTCCCTGTTAGGATAAAGGAACATGCTAAAGTTTCAACTGTGGTTAACAAAATTTATGTTAGAACACCTAAACCTAATGAACAAATCAAAGTAGAACCTAGTGTTGCTATGGTTAAGGATCACCTGGAAGAAAATATAGATGGGCATATTATTTACTTATGTGAAGAAGCTGCTAGAATTGCAAACCCCATAAAACGGATAATCATAGACCTGTTGTTGGCATGCCTGTTGTCTCAGTTAAAATAGGAGATCAGTGTTATCATGGCTTATGTGACATAGGTGCTAGCGTGAGTGCTATTCCTTATACCTTATATCAAGAAATTATGAATGACATAGCACCCGCAGAGATAGAAGACATTGATGTTACTATTAAACTTGCTAATAGAGATACTATATCACCAATTGGGATTGTTAGAGATGCTGAAGTCTTGTGTGGGAAAATAAAATACCCTACTGATTTTCTTGTTCTTGGTTCCCCACAATATGACTTTTGTCCCATTATATTTGGTAGACCTTTCCTGAACACCGTTAATGCTAAAATTGATTGTGAGAAATAAACTGTCGGTGTTAGTTGTGGTGACGAGTCTCATGAGTTTAATTTTTCCAAGTTTAGTAGAAAGCTTCATGAAAAAGAATTGCCTGGTAAGGATGAAATAATTGGTCTTGCTTCTGTTGTTGTGCCTCCTACTGATCCACTAGAACAATATCTCCTAGACCATGAAAATGATTTACATATGCATGAAACAAATGAAATAGATAAAATTTTCTTTGAACAACGTCCTCTGCTTAATCACAATTTTCCTATTGAAACTCTAGGAGGTCCTCGTCCACCTAAAGGTGATCCTGTGTTTGAATTAAAACAATTCCCAGACACTTTGAAATATGCTTATCTTGATGAGAAGAAGATATATCATGTTATTATTAGTGCTAACATTTCAGAACATAAAGAAGAAAGATTATTGAAAGTTCTAAGGAAGCACCGAGCTGCTATTGGGTATACTCTTGATGATTTAAAGGGCATTACTCCCACTCTATGTCAGCACAAGATCAATATGGAACATGATGCTAAACCCATTGTTGATCACCAACGTCGGTTAAATCCAAAAATGAAGGAAGTGCTAAGAACAGAAACATTAAAACTTCTGGAAGTAGGTATAATCTATCCTATAGATGATTGTAGACGGGTAAGTCCTGTTCATTGTGTCCCTAAGAAGGGAGGTATTACTATTGTTCCTAATGATAAGAATGAACTTATTCCACAAAGAATTGTTACAGGCTATAGAATGGTAATTGATTTTAGAAAGTTAAATAAAGCAACTAGAAAAGATCATTACCCTCTTCCTTTTATTGATCAAATGCTATAAAGACTATCTAAGCGCACACATTTTTGCTTCCTTGATGGATATTCTGTTTTTTCACAAATACCTGTTTCTCAACCTGATCAAGAAAAGACCACTTTTACTTGTTCCTTTGGAACTTCTGCTTATACACGTATGCCTTTTGGTTTATGCAATGCACCTGCTACCTTTCAAAGATGTATGACTGCTATTTTATTTGACTTTTGTGAAAATATTGTTGAGGTTTTCATGGATGACTTCTCCGTTATTTTGTTTTTAAAGTTCGTTTTTAACCTAGATCGGTTTTATTAAGAAAATCTAGATCTGTTTTTCTTTTGGTTTAATTATTTAGCAAACGCTCGCTGTTTATCTCTTCGAAGCGAACTAATCCGTTCGTTAGGTTTTCGTAGCGGACGTTCGTCCGGTAGATTTTTCTTTTTCTGTTTAATTTCGGCTAGGGACCCGTCCGTGAATATTTTATTTATAGATTAGTCCCTGATCTTAAAACGATCACACCTTTTTGCTCGCTTATCCAAATCCAACGAAACCAACGCCCACTTCTTCATTATGATCCCCTCTATCCAGATAATCAACTTAAACATGTTTTTGGAAGTTTAAAATTTGGTTTCAAACAGATTTGAATTCAAACTTCTTTTGTTCATAAGTTGAGTTTTATAACTCCGATTCAGTTGATTCTTTTTGCTATTCGAAGCTCTTGACCTAAACTTTCTGATAAGACCAAATTCACTCAATTTTGGTACCGTTAGAAATTGTTCTTGGTTGCAAGAGTTAATTTCTTGTTTTCGAAGTTTTCCGAGATCTTTTCTTCGATTTCTTTTGCATGATTGCTTATGTGTGGTTACTATTGCTTGCTTACGATAGATTGACCGGAGTGTGAAAAGTAGAACTATCAGGAGTTATGTGTGTGAATCATCTTCATCAACAGTACGAGGCAAGTAACACTTTGATCATATCCCGTTATTACCCAGTTTTTATGCATTAGTTTCAACCCTCAAACATTGCATGAGTAGGATCTGCTTAACATGTGGGTTTTGGGAAGTAGATGATGAGGTAGAACCTATTGTCTTTTTTAAATCAAACCCTGGGAGTTACTTCTACGTTATGCTTATATTGCAATGATATGCTCGTAGACGTGCTTTGGTTGACAATATCCATGACAGATGTGAGAGTTGTTAAATAATGGTTAACTTAAGGTGGCTACTTTAATACACATCTGGGTGGATTGGTTGAGGCACCTTGGAGCACCGAGTGGTTGTCTGGGCACCTGGAGCAATCCAGAGCTGTCTTGGGATATCCCAGAGTACCCGTGTGATCATTCTACGGTTTTCCACCCAGGCTCAAAGGGATCATAAGATTATTCATGCTGGAAACTTCCGTGTGCAGCCACAAGCCATTATGGGCTCTGGCATAGTTGAGTAAGTTGTGGGAATCCTTTCCATGATGGGCTAGCAGATGTAGGGGATTGTAGGTGTACCGGCCTATCTATCGGTTAAGGGGACCTCTCCAGAAAGATTGTATCTCGGTCATCCGTCTCTCAAACATCATGCGGTGCGAGAAATTCAACGGAGGAGATCGAGTCTTGTGGGTAAAAGTGCGCAAACCTCTGCAGAGTGTACAAACTAATCATGATTAGCCGTGTCCCCGGTTATGGACATCTTGAGTATCTGGTAGTTGAATTATTGATTTGATCTCATCACTTTACTTAATTAATTTGAGGGGTTATAATTATTATTTTGGGATTGAGTTGGAGGAACCTTCTCAATCATTTTCAGCCAACTTTGTAGTTAAATAAAATATATTGCTTTGTTGTAGAAAAAATTAGCTTTATGCAAAACTTAAACTTAGAGCCTCCACTAGCCATATATGCATGTAGTGATAGCCATTATTCAGCATTGCTCTAAAGTGTGAATTTGCCAGTACATTCAATGCACTGACCCTTTGTGGCTGCAACGTCTCATGTTGCAGGATTATCTTACGACGAGTAAGTGATACGTTAGGGTTATGATTTCTACACTCAACGTTGTCGTTGGTGTTGATGGGAATCCACAACCTTGTTGTTACTTCCGCTATTTGGATTGAGATAATAGTATTTACGTTACTTTATTCATGTGATTTACCTCTATTATCAATCTTCAAGTACTGTGTGTGTCAGCATACCGATCCAGGGATGACACTTAAGCACATAGACTTGATCCATTTGGGTCGGGTCGCTACAAGATGGTGTCAGAGCCAGGTTTCGATCCTGGGACCTGTGGGTTATGCCTTGATGTAGATAATAGTTCAGAACCAAGGAAACAACAACAACAACAACAACAACAACAACCCACCGCCACCACCTCCAGTTGACAACTTAGCCCACTTCTTGAGGTTGAATCCGCCGGTGTTTTCCAGTAGCACCGAGCCGATTGTTGCTGATGACTGGCTCCGCAGGATTGGAAGGGAGTTGACCACCGCAGGTTGCACAGATGCTGAGAAGGTGCGCTTTGCCACACATCAATTGGATGGACCAGCAGGCTCATGGTGGGAGAATTACACAGCCACTTTTCCCATAGCCAATTTCACATGGGATCATTTTTAGCAAGCTTTCCGCACAGCCCATGTCTCAACTGGAGCTATGAACATGAAGAAGCGTGAGTTTCGCAACTTATGCCACGGAAATCGTATTATGGGGCAGTACATGGATGAGTTTAGCAACTTAGACCGCTATGCCCCATATGATGTGGCCACAGATGCCACAAAGCAGGAGAAGTTTATGGAAGGGCTGAATGATGAGATGAGTATGCAGTTAATGGTGGCAACATTCACAAACTACCAGGAGTTGGTAGATCGAGCTCTTATGATTGAAAGCAAGTAGCAGCAGATAGAGAGCCACAAAAGGAAGTATGGACAGGGGAAGTATAATTTTGGAGCATCGCAGAAGCCTCGTTTTACCCCGAACTTGGGAGGATATTGTTGGGGAACGTAGTAATTTCAAAAAAATTCCTACGCACACGCAGGATCATGGTGATGCATAGCGACGAGAGGGGAGAGTGTTGTCTACGTACCCTCGTAGACCGTAAGCGGAAGCATCTATCAACGCGGTTGATGTAGTCGTACACCTTCACGATCCGTCCCGATCAAGTACCGAACGTACGTCACCTCCGCGTTTAGCACACGTTCAGCTCGATGACGTCCTCGCCTTCTCGATCCAGCAAGATGGGCGAAGTAGTAGATGAGTTCCGGCAGCATGACGGCGTGGTGAGGGTGTTGGTGAAGAACAATCTCCGCAAGGCTTCGCCTAAGCACTACGAAAACTATGACGGAGGATTAAACTAGAGGGGACGGGGTAGCCGACACACGACTTGGTGTTTCTTGATGTGTCTTTAGTGCTAGCCCTGCCCCTCTATTTATATGTTGAGCCCTGGGGTCGAAACTTGGAGCAAAAGCCTCCTCAAAGTACGTTTTGCCCGAAAGGCAAGAGTCCCACTCGGACTCCAGGGCCAGACGCCAGGGTCTCCGACGTTTGGCCCCCTGGCCTCATTAAAACTCCTTTTGCACCGACTTATAGCCCCGTGGGCCTGACCCCTTGGCCTAACCATATCATCCAATATATGAATCTTTACCTCCGGACCATTCCGGAGCTCCTCGTCATGTCCGTGATCTCATCCGGGACTCCGAACAACATTTGATCACCAACATACATAACTCATAAAATACTATATCGTCAACGAACGTTAAGCATGCGGACCCTACGGGTTCGAGAACTATGTAGACATGACCGAGACACTTCTCTGGTCAATAACCAATAGCGGAACCTGGATGCCCATATTGGCTCCTACGTATTCTACAAAGATCTTTATCGGCCAAACTGCATAACAACATACGTTTGTTCCCTTTGTCATCGGTATGTTACTTGCTCGAGATTCAATCGTCGGTATCTCAATACCTAGTTCAATCTCGTTACCGGCAAGTCTCTTTACTCGTTCTGTAATACATCATTCCGCAACTAACTCATTAGTTACAATACTTGCAAGGCTTATAGTGATTTGCATTATCGAGTGGGCCCAGAGATACCTCTCCGACAATCGGAGTGACAAATCTTAATCTCGAAATACACCAACCCAACAAGAACCTTTGGAGACACCTGTAGAGCACCTTTATAATCACCCATTTATGTTGTGACGTTTGGTAGCACACAAAGTGTTCCTCCGGTAAACGGGAGTTGCATAATCTCATAAACATAGGAACATGTATAAGTCATGAAGAAAGCAATAGTAGAATACTAAACGATCAAGTGCTAAGCTAACGGAATGGGTCAAGTCAATCACATCATTCTCCAATGATGTGATCCCATTAATCAAATGACAACTCATGTCTATGGCTAGGAAACTTAACCATCTTTGATTCAACGAGCTAGTCAAGTAGAGGCATACTAGTGACACTCTGTTTGTCTATGTATTCACACATGTACTAAGTTTCCGGTTAATACAATTCTAGCATGAATAATAAACATTTATCATGATATAAGGAAATATAAATAACAACTTTATTATTACCTCTAGGGCATATTTCCTTCAGTCTCCCACTTGCACTAGAGTCAATAATCTAGTTCACATCGCCATGTGATTTAACATCAATAGTTCACATCTTTATGTGGTTAACACCCATAGTTCACATAGATATGTGACCAACACCCAAAGGGTTTACTAGATTCAGTAATCTAGTTCACATCGCTATGTGATTAACACCCAAAGAGTACTAAGGTGTGATCATGTTTTGCTTGTGAGATAATTTTAGTCAACGGGTCTGTCATATTCAGATCCGTAAGTATTTTGCAAATTTTTATGTCTACAATGCTCTGCACGGAGCTACTCTAGCTAATAGCTCCCACTTTCAATATGTATCCAGATTGAGACTTAGAGTCATCTGGATCAGTGTCAAAACTTGCATCGAAGTAACCCTTTTATGACGACCCTTTTGTCACCTCCATAATCGATAAACATATCCTTATTCCACTAAGGATAATTTTGACTATTGTCCAGTGATCTACTCCTAGATCACTATTGTACTCCCTTTCCAAACTTAGTGTAGGGTATACAATAGATCTGGTACATAGCATGGCATACTTTATAGAACCTATGGCTGAGGCATAGGGAATGACTTTCATTCTCTTTCTACCTTCTGCCGTGGTCGAGCTTTGAGTCTTACTCAATTTCACACATTGTAACACAGTCAAGAACTCTTTCTTTGACTGTTCCATTTTGAACTACTTCAAAATCTTGTCAAGGTATGTACTCATTGAAAAAACTTATCAAGCGTCTTGATCTATCTCCATAGATCTTGATGCTCAATATATAAGCAGCTTCACCGAGGTCTTTCTTTGAAAAACTCCTTTCAAATACTCCTTTATGCTTTCCAGAGAATTCTACATTATTTCCAATCAACAATATGTCATTCACATATATTTATCAGAAAATGCTATAGTGCACCCACTCACTTTCTTGTAGATACAGGCTTCACCGCAAGTCTGTATAAAACTATTTGCTTTGATCAACTCATCAAAGCGTATATTCCAACTCCGAGATGCTTACACCAGTCCATAGATGGATCGCTGGAGCTTGCACATTTTGTTAATACCTTTAGGATCGACAAAACCTTCTGGTTGCATCATATACAAGTCTTCTTTAAGAAATACATTAAGGAATGTAGTTTTTGACATCCATTTGCCAGATTTCATAAAATATGGCAATTTGCTAACATGATCTGGACAGACTTAAGCATCGCTACGAGTGAGAAAATCTCATCGTAGTGAACACCTTGAACTTTGTCAAAACCCTTTTTTCGACAAGTCTAGCTTTGTAGATAGTAACACTACTATCAGCGTCCATCTTCCTCTTGAAGATCCATTTATTTTCTATGGCTTGCCGATCATCGGGCAAGTCAACCAAAGTCCACACTTTGTTCTCATACATGGATCCCATCTCAGATTTCATGGCCTCAAGCCATTTTGCAGAATCTGGGCTCATCATCGCTTCCTCATAGTTCGCAGGTTCGTCATGGTCTAGTAACATGACTTCCAGAACAGGATTACCATACCACTCTGGTGTGGATCTCACTCTGGTTTACCTACGAGGTTCGGTAGTAACTTGATCTGAAGTTACATGATCATCATCATTAGCTTCCTCACTAATTGGTGTAGTAGTCACAAGAACAGATTTCTGTGATGAACTACTTTCCAATAAGGGAGCAGGTACAGTTACCTCATCAAGTTCTACTTTCCTACCACTCACTTCTTTCGAGATAAACTCCTTCTCTAGAAAGGATCCATTCTTAGCAGCGAATATCTTGCCTTCGGATCTGTGATAGAAGGTGTACCCAACTATCTCCTTTGGGTATCCTTGAAGACACATTTCTCCAATTTGGGTTTGAGCTTTATCAGGTTGAAACTTTTTCTTATAAGCATCGCAACCCCAAACTTTAAGAAACGACAACTTTGGTTTCTTGCCAAACCAAAGTTCATACCGTGTCGTCTCAACGGATTTAGATGGTGCCCTTTTTAACGTGAATGCAGCTGCCTCTAATACATAACCTCAAAACTATAGTGGTAAATCGGTTAGAAACATCATAGATTGCACTATCTCTCCCTAATCTTTCCCTAATAATAAAGCACAGATTGACTCTGTGGGTTCACCGTCACAATACGCTTTCTTCTCATGTCATAATACGCTTTTACGATTTGTATATAGATAAAATCGTAATATAAACGAGGTGGTACTAATTTGAGGTCACGAAAAATAGCCGGCGGCCTACACGCTCCAGTGGGCCGATCTGGGCCTGCTACACAACCGACTAGCAAAAACTCCAGTGGGCCGATCTGCGCCTGCTACACAACCGACTAGCAAAAAGTAAAAATAAAGTTTAGGAGTGATGTTTGAACCCATGCCGTCCCGTTAGATACTGAAGACAACGACCAACTAAGATACGATTTATTCATGCCAATTAATGGGTTGGTTGCCTAATAGTCCCATCTTGGTTCTTTACATGAAATTCTACTGATTTATATACGTTTACAGAGTTTCCTATAGCAAGCCTTGAGAACCAAGAACCAAAGGAAAAATCGATAATAACTCGATAAAGGAGGAGGGAGATGCCGGTGCTTTAAATGAATTTGTGGGCTGACAGAGGAAAGAACATCCCTGATGGATGGGGAAGGAAGGAGCGATACGACGACACTGCTGGACATGCATCGCTGCTTTCAAAGAGAGATTTGTGGGCTTGCTTGCGTGGGGAATAAATAAGTACAAGATTTCATATTAACTTACTTAGAGGAGGGAAGGACTCTTTGAAGCAGGAGGTAAAGCAAATTCTGGAGGTTTCAAATGAACAACTTTCTGACAGATACCTTGGTCTTCCAGCTGATGTGGAGAGAGCCAAGGAGGGACCTTTCAAATACCTGAAAGACAGAATATGGAAACATGTGCAAGGTTGGATGGAGAAGGCTTTATCTGCTGGTGGAAAGGAAGTGCTAATAAAATCAGTGGCCCAGGCTATCCCTACATACTCTATGGCATGTTTCAAACTGCCACGAGGTCTGTGCCAACATATAAACGGATTGCTTAGGAAGTTTTCGTGGGGATCAAAAAAAGGAGAGAGAAAGACGGCCTGGGTTTCTTGGGAGGTCATGTCACAGCCAAAATGCATGGGAGGCATGGGTTTTCGCGACATTGAGCTTTTCAATTTGGCTCTTCTTGCCCGGCAAGCATGGCGACTTCTGACACAGCCTGACTCTCTCAGCGCTCAGATTCTTAGAGCAGTATATTACCCGGCTTCTACAATCCTTGAAGCAGATATGGGAAGAAACCCCTCACAAGTCTGGCGTTCAATAGTTGAGGGACGAGATGCACTCAAACTTGGCCTAGTGAAGCGCATCAGATCGGGAGAGGATACCAACATTTGGCATGATAACTGGATCCCCCGTGATTACAAATTACGGCCGGTCTGTCCAAAATCCCTAAACCCCCCACAACATGTCTCAGAGCTAATCAACCCTGTCACCTTCACCTGGGACCGGGAAGTTCTTAATGAGCATTTGTATCCGATGGATACGGAGGCAATCCTAAACATTCCCCTTAGCAGCAGAATTCAAGCGGATTTCTGGTCTTGGCATTATGAGCAAAGAGGAATTTTCACAGTCAGGTCAGCATACAGATTACTAGCCTCCACCAAGCAGCAGCGCACCGACTGGCTTGAGCACAACGATGGCCACTCCAACATCCAAGCCGTCAGCCGGTCATGGTCCAAGCTTTGGGGAGCGGCGGTCCCCTCCAAGGTGAGGGTTTTTGCCTGGCGTTTAGCCAAAACCTCAATACCCACAGGGGCGGTCCGGAAGCACAGAAGTATGGCAGACTCCGCGGAATGCTCTATTTGCCATGCGGCAGTTGACTCATGGCGCCATGCTTTATTTGATTGTCATATGGCACGCTGTGTTTGGGCGCTCACCGATGAGGACACTACTGCAACGATCATATCCAACCGAACCGAAGATGCAAAGCTTTGGATGTTTTGGCTGGTGGATACCCTACCTACGGAGTCCCTTGCGCGCGTGCTCGTAACGATGTGGGCGATCTGGTGGGCTAGGCGCAGAGCTATTCACGACAACCAGTTTCAAAGTCCCCTTAGCACACATGTTTTTGTCCAGAAGTTCATGGCGGAGCTGGGCCAAATTCCAGAGAAAGGGGCACATACAAGAGAACTGCACGCGTAATCCAAGGACCTGCATGTGACGCCTGGGGGCATGCATGTAACCCCCAGGGACCTGTCTGCAAGATCCAGAGTGCATGTGGGTCAGCCAGAACATCTGGAATGGCTGCCGCCGGAATCCCATGATGTGAAGATAAATGCAGATGGTGGCTTCTCTAAGATTGGGGACAGGGGCGCCTCAGCCGTGGTGTGCCGAGACAAACAGGGTAACTATCTGGGAGCTTCTGCCATCATTTTTGAAGGTTGTTTGGAGCCAGCAATTCTCGAGGCATGGGCATGCAGTGAGGCGCTAGCACTCGCGATGGATTTAAATGTTCGATTCGTTTGTGTGGCGTCAGATTGTCAGGAGGTGGTGACACGAATAGCTGATGATTCCCCGTGTAGGTTCTTCCCTATCTTACAAGATATCAAGCATCAAAGGAGGTCTTTTAGCAATGTTGAATTTATTTATGAGAGTAGGAGACATAATGGAGAGGCTCATGCCTTAGCTAAGGCAGCGACATCTCTCCCTCCCGGGCGCCATGTGTGGCTTGCTACTATGCCCGAAATTATCTGTATTCCGATGTTTTTGAACGTGCAATAAAAAGTACAGATTAGCTCAAAAAAAGAGAGGAGGGAAGGACGAGATGCCCAACAGACAGCGCCGTGAATTTGATCCAGAAAACGGGAACACACATGTGGCAATACTGCCGATCACACATCCCGCGTCTTTGTGTTTTGATAGTAAATTAATTTGAGCTACTTTGTGTTTTCGACCACATGTCATTATGTGCATGATCATTTTATTTTCAATATGTACACAGAATAATTACTCACACAGCTAATCATGATTGTAAAACTTGAGGCCTATCAGGAGTAAATATATCTATGACTGCATTACTTGGAGCTAATATATGTCATTATTTTGATCCGTGTCTAATAATAAAATTTTCAATCAAAGAAAAATAAGGTGAGGCAGAAACAACGGATTGGGACTTACAATGCACTAGCTAAATTCTCAAATACGACAGAAACTATCAAATTTATTTATACAGTTGCAATGCACAGGCAGACAGATTGGGATATCTATACGACTTAGATAGGATGGAGAAGGCATAGGAAATCATCCATGAAAATTAAGTGACTTCCCAGCCGTTGCCATTGAGCTTCATCGCGTGGGACCTTTGTTATTTGATACAAATGTATCCAACAATAATTTTTTGTATTATATATTGCATGTCATGAAAAAAGAGCAATTATATACAATGCAAGATGGCGCAGGCATCAAGTGAAGATGAGATAAGGATGGCGTTCATCATTATTAAAAAACCGTAGAATTACAATTCGGAGAAAGGACGAGCTCATGAAAGCAGAGTTATAAATATGATGACCAAAGTCATTGCCTTAGGATTGACCATGTTTATCATGAATAAAAGGACAATGTAGCTATCATCGGCGACAATGGCGAGGATGAGAGGCGGTAATATGGATGGGTTGCCGTTGGGGACGTGCAAGGATTTTTTTTTCCCATTGCAACGCATGGGCACATTTCCTAGAACACAAGGAGTACTAGAGCAGGGATAGGAAGATGAGTTCCTGAGTCCATTTGTGTACGTTAACTATTTTGTTTGGTCGAATAGTTAAAAAAAACTCTTCCCAATCAAACAACCAACTACGTGTAAAAATTACCAAACAAAAATATGTTAAAAAATGTTAATTTGCAAAGAAAATTTCCAATTTTCATGAAAATGTTAACTATTCTTCAAATGGTGTTACATTTTTAATGAACACATTAAATTTTATTAAAAATAAGGAAATTTCCATGTTAGACATTATTATCGATGTTTATTAAAATTGGATATGAAAAATGGTTTAAAATGACACATGAAGCAGATTGTGCCCCTTTTATCGCCCGGTGCAACGCGCGGGCATTTGTACTAGTCTATCCCTAATAATAAAGTACGGATTGACTCCGTGGGTTCGCCGTCACAATACGCTTCTTCCCGTGATTTTACGCTTTTAGTTTGAATTTAAAACATATTCGAGGTGGTACTAAAGGGTGATTGCTTCTGGTCGTCCATCGCTTCGTTTCTTCCTAAGATGCGTTTGATTTCCTGGTACGTCGCCAGGTTGGGCTGCCGCCTCGCTTCTTCCCGTCGCTCAGATGGGCCTGGCAGGGCCTGCACCCATGGTAAAAGTTATGTGATAATCAAACGCACCCTTTCATACTATCATCAGAAGATTCTAATCAAGGTAGCCTGGAATAGTACCACCTTGCTTCATTGAAAGAATTCTCCCCAATTTAAATACGTTCCCGGGTTGTCTGCAATATCAACCGGTCTCCTCAGGAATCAACAAACATACATGAGAATTGTGCACACACGATAAGAAAGAAATGGGACGGCTCGGTGGGCAAGGAGGAGGCCAACAACGAGAACACACAAGGAGGAGGCAGACAGTCCATGGCGCTCCGGTGGTGCGCGGATCAGAAAGAAGACAGAGATGAGGGATCAGAGAGAAGAGAAAAGGGAGCGGAGAAGACAGAGGGAGGGGGGAGCTCACTCACCTCGCCGACGAGCGCAACGGCAACGAAGGGGAAGCGCGGGAGCAGGGGACGCGCGCAGGCGAGGTGGTACATGGGCGAGCGTGAATGGAACAAAGAAAGAAGAGCTTGGTAGTTGCGGCTGGTCGGACACCCGCGGCCGCGCACTCCCGCATCTCACAGGGCGTCCTCCCTGGCTCCCAGCACGAAGCTGCCGCAGCTGTGTTGCCGGCTTGCTGCTGGTCAGACACCGGCGGCCGCCCACTCTTCCAGGGAGTCATGGTGATGAATCCAGGTCCACCAAGATTAATTGGAACTACAGTACTATAAGCAGCTAGCGGACGGCCTCCACTTTGTCTACCGCATGTACGGTTGGATCAGTATGATTGATCGTGCACAAATCGTCTAGCGCATGGCCAATGTGAAGGCAAGTGGAAGACCACTTAAATGGACCTAGAGTTTCTACACCCAGGTCCTGGTGTGAACAGTAAGATAAATTTTTTTCAAAAAATTGATTTTTTTGGCATCCTTTTATAAGTTTGTTGTGCATGCAAAATTTCATCGCAAAATCACATTCGTGGAAGGCCTCGTAAAAAAATGAAATTAGTGCTCTAAAAATATTACTTGCAGAATTGGTTTTGTTTTTTATATGACTTCCACCAATGTAATTTCGCGATGAAATTTTGCATGCAAAACAAATATTTGTGAAAGTATGACATAAAAAAAGTTCATTTTTTTTATTTTTTTTCTATTTTACTGTACACACGAGGAGCAAGGGCCAGCATTAGCTCCAGAATTAGTTCAGGGTATCAAATTCTGGTCTAATGAATTTTTGCTTTTTAAGTTTCAAGTTCCTAAATAAACATTAGCTCAGGGTATGGACCTGATTGAAAGGGTTCTAATACACAATATGCACTCGCAATTTCCTAGAGGGAATGTCGACCTCAACCGTATGGCAGGAGCTTTGCGTAAAATCATTCATCTTTGATCTAATCGGTACTTCAATAAAATACAAAAAATTGTTCAATACTCTATCCATGAATTGGTATTCCGGTTCGTACTTTTTTTAAACGGCTTGCCGATTGACACTAACTATGTGTCCATTTTGTATGGCGAAGTCATATGTACGATATCTAAGTTCAATCACAAGTTCCCGTACGCGACATTGCCTCACAACCAAGCTCATCGGCTTGGAATTGAAAGACGTGAATAGTTGGACCACATGGCCATCGTTGATGATGGTGGCGTACAGAAGTGGCAACACGAATGGATTGCTTGGCGCATACGAAAATTTTGTCCTCCCGTTGCAACGCACGGGCTCTTTTTTGCTAGTCTATCTCTAATAATAAAGCACGGATTGACTCCGTGAGTTCACCGTCACAATACGCTTTCTTCCTGTGAATTTACGCTTTCAGTTTAAATTTAAAACATATACGTGAGGTGGTACTAATAAAGCGGCTATTGCCTCGTAATAAGTCTATACGCAAACCGGTACGACGAGAGAAAAGAAGAAGAAAAATAACGCAGCCGCTCGCACGACCCTGCCTCCCAGCCCCATCTCCACTCCGGCGCGCAGCCTCCTCCGCCCCGCCCCGCGTGCCTCCCTCCTCCCCCTCCCCCACGGCGCCCCCCTTGCCGCGCGCCGCCGGCCCACACCCCCTGTCGCGTGGCGGCGCCGCCTATCCCGCCGGTGCGCCTACCCCTACCCCACGTGCCCCAACAGGCCAACACCGGTGGCCTTCCACTGCCCGGCGACCCCGCGGCCATCATCATGCAGACGTGCAAGCAATGTCCGTGGCCTTCATGAACGAGCTGACCCTGGTGTCGTGCGTCGTATCTAAGCTTCCGGAGTTGCCGTCGTCGCTCACGCTCGACCTGCTCGACACCCTCCTCAAATCCGCTACCATCGCTTCATTAAGGCCGCTCTTCTCCCCTCGTGGACCCCATATCCCATTGGTCCCCTAGCCAGTTGCTGGCAGGCTGTCGATGGCGACCAACGCCACCGCCGCCTCATTCTGATTCAACCACTGATCGATCCAATCTTCCACTGCAGAAAAGCACCAACAAGCATTGGATACGCCCTCGCCTGGTGATCTCGCTGGAGGTATAAGGGCACGATCTTACGGCTCTCTGGGCGGCGGTGGCTAAAAAATGCATCTCCTCCTGTTGTTGTGTTGCTCTCTTTTCTCTGTCATCTTATCTTTGGTTTTTGTTGTGCTATATGTGCAGGTGTTGTGAGGCAGGAAGTGTGATTAGAATCGACAAGAAGCAGCGACCATCTCCCTTACATGGATTTGCAGCGGCCAAAGTACTCTCTTAACTCTTTATTTTCCTAACTATTCATACATGTTGTTCCAAATTAGGTGCGCCCTTTCCATGAGCTTTTTCCCATAACCTGTTTGATGTTATGCGTATTAGGGATCTAAATACATTTTAATTTTCTGGTGAAACTCTTACTATACGAGAATGCTCAGTTCGTGGACCGACTTGAGGTCGCTCGCATAGCAGATCATCTCATCGCTGCCCCAAGCTCGTCCACAGTGCTACCTCGAGCTTCCTCCATGGGACGCCATCGCTATTGCTACACCATGGTCACCGGCTGACTGCCCGGCCTCTACTTCTTCCAGCCTGTTGAATAATCAATTCGCTTGATCGCAAATAGAATTCATGATGGTTCTAATGAGGCTAAATACTTGTTTGAAGAGAATGCTAGGGTTGTATGGCAGCACCCAAAGGAGCAGTTTATGGCGCTGGAATTTTGATTCAGTCTGTAGTAGATGATAAATATTAGTGCCCACTTCCTCTGCTATAATCAAATTTTTTACAGAACACTAATAGCTCGTTTCATTGAACAGATCTAGCATGGTTTGGTGTTTATCAAATAGTTAGTTTGATGATATGCCTTTGAGAAACAATAGGCATTGTCTTCTGGAATGTTGTTGTTTTCACAATAATAAGTTTGATAGCGTTCATAATATTACTCGAAACACGTTTATTAAGCAAATTACAAGGGAAATTAAGAATCTCTAGGATAACTTTGGTTGATGTTTTAGATATAAATTCAAAGGTTAATGTTAAGTCGTCTGATCCTGCATGTTCTTATGTGACACCCTTTCCATACATATATTGCATCACACTGTTTTGTATGACTACACAAGCACTGTAATGGGCTCAACATGCCACCAGAATGATCTGGCATACTTTACCATCTCATTAGCAATTCAAGTTACTCCAATAGATTGGTCCATTCAGTTACTCAACTTGTGTATGAATTTTTCTAAGCATATATTACTGTCAATTTTACTAACATGCCTACACTGTTGCTACTCCTCTTTTTTCTCAATTAGTTGTGCACCAGTTGTTGTTTAGGTCAATAATTTCATCTCAACTCTTATTCAAATTGAATTCTTACTTACTCCAGGTGAGCTTATTGAATCTTGAGATGGAAAAGATTGTACTTGCAGCAACACCGCCTGCATCTTGACCGATGCCCCCATCACGATGATCAACATGGCCTATTCCAGGTGATCGGAGGAACTCAACGTCTGTTTTATTGTTCATACCAATTACTGATCTATTTCAAAATGATATTGTCTCATGGTACTAGGTTATCAAATATAATCTTCACCATGGCCGAAGGTAAATTTGTTCAGGATATTAGTTTGTTTCATCCACCAAGATAAACAACAGGTGGCATATGGTGATGAGATAGGCTTCTTCAGCTCTTTATTTGGCAGTTCTCTTCTCGAATCCCCTCTCTTTTCAATGTTGTCCAAAAATTTCAGCAACACAACTTTGTCATCTTGCCAGGCAATCATGCTAATTGAAAAAGAAGTGGTATCCAGGACTATGTATTGTACTACTCACAAAAATATATTTATCTCTTTCAGGTCTGCGCTAGCTATTTCTTTAAACGACATTCTGACAGTACGTGCAAAAGGATGATACCCATATAGAATAAATTTCTCTTTTGTAGCTTCGAATTTTTGTCTTCTATGGGTTACAAACCAAAGCTTTCTCGCGTATACTTTGGTGCTCCGGTTAAAGATGGAAAGCTACAACGTACTGTGATGAGTAACCATCGGTTGGTGAATCCATTCTCTTGTGGATACTACTGTATCTCTCACATCTCTTCTGTTTGGTGAGCGCTTGCGACGGGACATGTGCAAGAACAAAAGGCACAAAAAGTCTACAAATGAAGTCACAACGAGCAGAGCAGAGCAGGCTAGCGATTAGATGATTTTGGGTCCATGCTAGCTATTTTAGATTTTGATTCTAAGAAAAGATATTTCTGATTTTGAAGCTACTCCTTCAGAACACCTGATTACATTGCATTATACAGGTTGAAAAAATGTGCAAAGTGGAAGTTGGTAGTATAGCGGATTGCTCTTTCTAATCTGCACATAATTTTCAATCAAAACATGTGACATTCAAGTAGAAACACAAACTAAGGCATGCAAGATTTGTTTCTCCAGTTGCAACGCACGGGCCCTTTTGCTAATAATAACAAAGCATGGATTGACTTCGTGGGTTCACCGTTACAATACGCTTTCTTCTCTTGTCATAATACGCTTCAACAATTTATATGGACAAAATCGTAATATAAACAAGGTGGTACTAATTTGGGGGTACGCATTAAAGATTTTTGTCAAAATTCCTTATTAGAACATTCTTTCGTTGTTTCCTCCGAATGTAAATAATTTGGTCCTTATTAACGCGGTCATCAGTTCATCGGTCGGCTGGACTACCCTGACGATGAGCGCCATGAACGCGGCCAAAAGCACCACCACGACGACCGTCAAGTTGTGCACCAGATTGACGTGCCCCTCCGCGTCTTGCCTGCTGTGGGGGGACGGGTTGGGCAGGAGGGCGAGGGCCGGCACGATGCCGCTGACGTGCAGGCGGTGCCTGGCCAGGGAGTAGCCCGCGTACCCGGGGGCGAACGCCGTGCTGGCGTGCAGGATGAAGACGGCGGGGCGGGGGGCGCCGAGATGGCCGGCGATGAAGTAGGCGCGAGCAGGGGGCCGTAGGAGAGGCGGAACAGGTCGATGCAGAGGCGGCACCAACTCCGCCAGATGCAGAGCATCAAGCGGAAGGCGTAGGAGCAGAGGGCGAGCGACATGATCCACACATGCGCCATTGGCTGCCCGGCGAAGCGCCATAGCAGGAACGAGCTCAAGCGCTGTGAGCGCGGGCTGTCAAAGTGGCCGAGTGGGGGGTCAAGTGCAGGCTGCACGAGTGGAAGGGAATCGGGGAGAGGCAACAGGGGGCCATCAACAGGAAAGCAGCAGGTGGCGTGCAACACCGGCCTTGGCCAAGACATGCTTTGACTGCAATTGTTTCCACGACATTCTTTGACTGCAATTATCTCAGCAAAATCACATGGTAATCTTTCTGTATAGATTGATTATTTGTGTAGGACCGGACTCCTTTGACTGCGATTATCTCAGCAAAATCACATGGTAATCTTCTGTAAATTACAAGATGTGCTCCTGTACTGATTGATTATTTGCTTAATCATAATTTTGTGATCAATCATCAAATAGTGCCTTAAGATTCAAAGACTTTAATTTTTTAGCCTTTTTCAATTAATTATATCCGCACCTTTGTTCATGGACGGGAGGTGCTTTTGATCTTCTAATTACATCCTCTGGGTTAGGTTTTTGTGTTGTTGGTCAAAGGTCTGTATATGAACGACTTAGATTTGCTTTTCTTCATGCACATTGTTAGAGTAATATCCATGCGCTTTGTTTTTTTTCTTTCTGAATTTCCTTCATGCATCAGCGTATATGTTTCTTGTGATTTTCCACAACTTTTGTTCTTGCTATTTTTTGTTCATGCATCAGCGTATATATTTCTTGCTATTCTAGATAATTGAAGAAGTGGTTAAAATTCTGTACATGGAGTTTATGTTGTCCAGAGATTGTGTCCTAATATTAATTTTTGAGTCCAAAATTTGTTCAGTTGGATTGTTATGAACTTGTGAAGAACCCATTGTTAAATTTGATTTTGTTTACAGCTGTCATTACTAATTCTCATCACTGATGATTGTTTGTAGTTAAGATTTTCTGCTAATCCATAAGATTTTCTGCTAATTATCATCACTAATTTTGTTTACATCTGTCATTACTAATTCTATTAAATCTGAATTTCATTGGTGAAGCACGGTTGGAAAAGAAAAGTCATGTATAAAGCTTAGTGATTACCGGTGAAGAGTTTCTGCTAATCCATCAGCTAATGCTAATCAAAGCATTACATCCTGTGAAGATATTTATTCTATGAGTCTTGCAGCCTTTTGTTGTTGTTGAAGCTAGTTGTGTGATGCCCTTTCTGTTTCATGTGATTCGATGCATATATAGACAGATTCTATGTTGTCAGGACTTGGTACTTGGACTTTCATAAGATGGCGCAAGGGGAGCTATGGGGATAGATTGACAGCAATATCTACTTGCAGGAAATTGAAGTACAAAAACTACTTCGTATCGCCTTGGCTATAAGAACGCCTTGACTCCCTCGGCCGAAACCCCTGTTCAATTGCTTACCATGCTCGACATTGTTGTCACCGTTTTGCCGACTTCGCCAGAATCTCGCCGTTCGACTTCGCCGGAATTCTGTCCGCCTGTTCTCCACTCATGGTACATGGTTCAGTGCCTTCTGTAGATTGACGCATATAAAATTATCTACTATTTTTCTATAATTTCACGATCAAAAGATGTTCTATTTTTTTGGTTACTAGCTGATTTGGTTGTGCCCATCGATCATGATAGCCAATTGGTTTCCTATAAACTCAAGCTCCCTCTTTTTCATGATTATCAAAATACCTCCATCATGAAGAACAAAGACTATTTGTGATTTTTTGTATTATCCTTTAGTTGCTTGCTGTGACCTAAAGAATTGGAAAGCATTCATATGTAGCATACAGTCCTGTATGTTGATACATGACAGGTGTATGGGCATGAGTCAATTGGTTGCACCAGTAGTTAGAAAGTCTTGTGCAAAGTTTTCAAACAAAAGATTAGTAATAATAATTACTGGAACACCTTCTCTATTATTGCTCTTGATTTTAGTATTATCCGATTACTGGATCAATAAATCAGCCTTGTATGTTGGCATAGGCTCAAGCAAGCCTCTGTATTTTGCCTTTATTAGGAGTTGGTGAGGCTCAAGCGACTAATTTGGTTTCCTGTGAACTCAAGTTTTTTTCATGATTATCAAAACCTTGACTGGTTCAATTTTTATTTTCTCTGCAATTGTTCCTTGTGTATGCGCAAATATAGATGCTATTTTTTTTACAGTTTCAGAACACCTATGCATGCCAATGTGACAGTGTTTTTCCATTAATTCATCCATGCGCCAAACTGACAATTTTGTTACTCTGTTCAGGTTGCAATCACAACGAGCAACAAATGTATGCACTGAAACTACCGGAGTAAGGTAGTGAAATACTTATTGCTTGCGTGAGTTGAATTTTGGAACACATGAAGAACATACAACAGAGTGTATGCACTACAGGTATGCTATTACTTAAAGCCTTATTGCTTGTCTTGCAATGGAAGAGTACATTTCCTTGCATATAAAACTTACAAATGGACTTCAGAGTGAGTATTTCTTCTAGCAGCTTATAGATCATCTTTGCAATTTTGTTGTCTCTAAAGCATGAAGGTAAAAGGGAATAAATCGCTTTCTTTTAAAAGGGTTCCATTCTGAATATAAATTAGCATATCCAGGCCCTAGACCACTTCTTACATATGCATAAGTGACAGGTGGCTCTTTTCTCATATTTTTAGTTAATCACTTTTTTACATATTACATGTTTATAGGAATGGCATGATATTCTCATGGCAAAATGAGGATGGGGCACTATGTGATCCAACATCTGTTCTATCAGCAGGGTTGATGGCATTCTATGGTAATACCAAGAATCCAAACATCATCCCTGAAGTGATCCGTGGTGCTCAGTGCTACACTTCAATGGACACATAACTTCAATGGAATTCCTGACACTGTAACTTTGGTCTCTGAAGTAATTTAAGAAATGCTCCAAGAATAAGTCATCCGCCAATATATTGATTATGGGAAAAAGAGTGAACTATCTATTTTCATCTGTTATGGATGAACATATGTGTACTATTTGTAGCAAACATCTCTCCAACTGGAAGGAAAATATTGGTGTTTGCTCCATGGCGACGCATTAAAGAGGCATGCAGGGACAGACACAGGACTTCCCCTCCCTCCATGAAACAACTCCACAAAATTACAAGTTGAAAGTGAGTGGGAGTATGATGAACGGTGTATAGACTTTGTATGGGAGTAGCTTGCATTTAAGTTTGAAAGAAGGGATTTCCCTGCCGCGGTTCAGTGACATGTATGTTGTGTCGTGTCTGATCTCATTGTCTTCGGGATCGACCATGTTCGGATGCAGTTTGATAACATGAACGGCCACCGTTGGTGAGGGTGAAAAATATGGTGCTTTGCTTGAAAAATTTGTGGCTTAGTTCTGGAAGGCATTAAGTTTCCATACATGCTGGTACTGATCAATCCATCCCTCTGAAAACATGACACCCTCTTTCACATGCTTCCTATAAGCTATGCACACGCCATCTCGCAGCACTGATAACATGTTTCATTTAAGAGATCATCTAAGATTTGCATAATTGTTTTGAGAATGGGCAGGGTAGCATCAACACCGGCCTCGATCAGTGTCGGGGCAATGGTGAACCGACGAAGAAGGCAGCTCGGGTAGGGTGGCACAGGACATCGACACCGGCCACGACCAACGTCAAAGGATGGGTCGTTGGGACGGAAGGATGAAGACAAAGAGGATGAAGAAGACTGCGATCATAAATTTTTTATCACCGATAAAAACAGGCGACTGATGCATAGTTGCTCTCATACTATCCGCTAAAGAAATTGATAAGATGCGATATATATTCGGAGGACTTCACACATGTCACTTAGTCATCAGTTTGATTTATTCATGTATTTCGCCTGTAACAACGCACGAGCATTGTACTAGTATCCAATGAAGTACGGTTATGATGTTCGGACACACCATTATGCTGTGGTGTTCCAGGTGGCACGAATTTGTGAAACTTATTCCACACTGTTTTAATTGAAGACCAAACTCGTAACTCAAATATTTGTCTCCGTGATCAGATCATAGAAACTTTATTTTCTTGTCACGATGATTTTCCACTTCACTCTAAAATTCTTTGAACTTTTCAAATGTTTCAGACTTATGTTTCATCAAGTAGATATACCCATATCTGCTCAAATCATCTGTGAAGGTCAGAAAATAACGATACCGGCCGTGAGCCTCAACCCTCATCAGACCGCATACATCAGTATGTATTATTTCCAATAAGTCAGTTGCTCGCTTCATTGTTTCGGAGAACAGAGTCTTAGTCATATTGCCCATGAGGCATGGTTCACAAGCATCAAGTGATTCATAATCAAGTGATTCCAAAAGCCCATCAGCATGGAGTTTCTTCATGCGCTTTACACCAATATGACCTAAACGGCAGTGCCACAAATAAGTTGCACTATCATTATTAACTTTGCATCTTTTGGCTTCAATATTATGAATATGCACCAAGGAGGACCCAAGTAAATTCTCTCTCTGGAATTGTTCAGGAAGAAGTGCGTGTTGTGAAGGATTACCCGGATGTATTTCCAGAGGAACCACCAGGCATGCCGCCAGATCGAGACGTAGAATTTTTGATAGAGCTATTGCCAAGCACCGGACCAATATCGAAGAGACCGTATCGGATGCCCGCAAATGATGTGGAGGAAATTAAGAAGCAAGCACACTCTTGCTGAAGGAAAAACCCTGGAAGAAGTTACGACTTTATCAATAGATGATCTTATAGGAGTTTACGCAAAACCTGATAGTTGTGATGGAACGGTAGATGTTTGTTTGGCTTGCAGAATTAATGGATTTATCCTAACTTAGTTCGTCGACAAGTGGAAGTCAGCAATGCTTGTGAAGATGACCAAGTGTTAGAATGCGAGACTTGCTAAACCATATACAAGGTAATGATTTGGGTGCGGGATGGATTGATCACCATACCGACTTACTCTTATTATTCGCCTTGCTATATGGGATGGTAAATCTGAGTAACTTGCCTATAGTAGAGCGACGGCGATCAAAACCTTGTTTGAACCTTAGAATGGTATGACAATTTTTCCCCTTGTACAAGGTCGCTGTTGCCAACCGTAGGTCATACGGTGAGAATGAAACCCAGACCCGTTTTCTGCAGGGACCCAGTCTAATTGTTTGATGACCACCATGAGATATCGATAGTTGTTTAATATTAGCGCCAGACCTGTCAGCTAAGAAGACCCGGTCATAGAAGAACCGTACCAAGATGGAAAGACAGAAGAATTGAGGAAAATGTTATGCCACTACCAGAAGAGCCCAAAGAAGGAATTTCCTGAGAATCTGAGAAGACCGACCCTGTCAACCTTAAGGATGGAGTATATGAGTTTTGATGGAACCCTAACAATGCTTCTAAGGGTGGTAGCACCCGAGACCCCCGGAGACGATCGATGGATTTTGAGAAGACCCCCGAACCTAACCTATTTCTTTCTAGCCTCTCCAAATCTTGAGGACGAGATTCATTTTAAGGGTGGTAGGTTTGTAACATTCCAAAATTCTAAATTTTGGAATGTTATATTAAATAGCTAGTTTTGATTGTTTGCTTGATTGTGATGTGTGAAATTGAGTGAAATTTGGAAAAACTTTTTGAAAGTTAAATGAGAGGGAATGAAATGACTTTCCCAAACTTTGACCTTTGCTTTCTGATCTCCATGAATTCAAATTTATTTCATCACAAAACCCTAGAGAGAAGATGACATGACTTCTTCCATTTAAATAAATGAAAAGGGTTGTTGAAAAGATTTGAATTTCATTTGGAAATATTTTTCCAATTCAGAAACTTTATGCAACTCAATGATTTTCAATAAAGAAGATAAAATGACTTCTTCAAAACATATGAAATATGAGTTGGGAGTTTAAAAGGAAACAAATTGAAAGTCCCTTTGAAGTATTTTTAAACACACTTTCAATTTGGAGTTATTTGGGTTTTATTCAAATTATTTTTCTCCAAAAATATATATAAATTAGGGTAAAATGATTCCCTACAGTAGAAAATTGGAGAGAAATAAATTTGAAATCATTTTGGTATTTAAAAAATGATTTTTATTGGGTTTTATTGAACTAGAAGCACTCTTTGCTATATTTAAATTTTTGTGGATTTTATTTGATGTTAGAAAAATGTTCTTGTAGTAGAAAATCTTTCTCTGAAAATTTTGACATATAATATGCCTATATAATTTTTTTTCTGTTGTTTTTTTCTCTGTGTTTAAAAAAAACTCTTCGGACCGACTGGGCCAAAGCCCAGCCGGCCCAGGCGGCCATCACCGACCTCCCGTAGGAGAACAGCTCCTGTACGTCGCCGCCGCTGTCAGACTCCGACCCAAGCACGCCTCTCGAGGTCCGCCGCCCCCTATATATATTCCACCCCTCGGGGGCCCTGGACCCTAGTCCGCCGCCGCCGAACCCGCAGCCGCCCGCCAACGCCGTTGCACACAACCGCTGCCGCTGCCGCTGTTTCCCACCGCAGCTGCTGCCCGCGTCGCCGTTAACCGCCACCACCGCCACCTCTGACTCTGCCGCCCCACGCCGCGCTCGCCACCGTCTCCGCCCATTGCCGCCGACCCCAGAGGCGCCGCTCCCGCTCGCAGCCGACGCCATCGCCGCCATCCCACCTCGCCGTCGAACCACCGCCCCTGACCGGTAAAGAAACCGCCGGTCCGATTCGGTTTCCTTTGTAAAGTTCGTTTTTTTAAACCCTAGATCGGTTTTATTGAGAAAACCTAGATCTATTTTTTTGGGTTTAGTTATTTAGCAAACGCTCACTGTTTATCTCTTCGCAGCGAACGTTCATCCGGTAGATTTTCTTTTTCTGTTTAATTTCGGCTAGGGACCTGTCTGTGAATATTTTATTTACAGATTAGTCCCTAATCTTAAAACGATCACACCTTTTTGCTCGCTTATCCAAATCCAACGAAACTAACGCCCACTTCTTCGTTATGATCCCCTCTATCCAGATAATCAACTTAAAAATGTTTTTGGAAGTTTAAAATTTGGTTTCAAATAGATTTGAATTCAAACTTCTTTTGTTCATAACTTGAGTTTTATAACTCCGATTCAGTTGATTCTTTTTGCTATTCGAAGCTCTTGATCTAACTTTCTGATAAGACCAAATTCACTCAATTTTGGTACTGTTAGAAAAAAATTCGGTTGCAAGAGTTAATTGCTTGTTTTCGAAGTTTTCCAAGATCTTTTCTTCGATTTCTTTTGCATGATTTCTTATGTGTGGTTACTATTGCTTGCTTACGATAGATTGACTGGAGTGTGACGAGTAGAACTATAAGGAGTTATGTGTGTGAATCATCTTCATCAATAGTATGAGGTAGGTAACACTTTGATCATACCCCTTTATTACCCAGTTTTATGCATTAGTTTCAACCCTCAAACATTGCATGAGTAGAATCTGCTTAACATGTGGGTTCTGGGAAGTAGATGATGAGGTAGAACCTATTATCTTTTTATATAAAACCCTGGGAGTTACTTCTACATTATGCTTATATTGCAATGCTATGCTCGTAGACGTGCTTTGGTTGAGAGTATCCATGACAGATGTCAGAGTTGTTAAATAATGATTAACTTAAGGTGGCTACTTTAATACACATCTGGGTGGATTGGTTGAGGCACCCTGGAGCACCCAGTGGTTGTCTGGGCACCTGGAGCAATCCAGAGCTGTCCTGGGATATCCGGGAGTACCCGTGTGATCATCCTATAGTTTGTCACCCAGGCTCAAAGGGATCATAAGATTATTCATGCTGGAAACTTCCGTGTGCAGCCACAAGCCATTATGGGCTCTGGCATAGTTGAGTAAGTTGTGGGAATCCTTTCCATGATGGGCTAGCAGATGTAGGGGATTGTAGGTGTACCGGCCTATCTATCGGTTAAGGGGACCTCCCCAGAAAGATTATGTCTCGGTCATCCGTCTCTCAAACATCATGCAGTGTGAGAAATTCAACGGAGCAGATCGAGTCTTGTGGGGAAAAGTCCGCAAACCTCTGCAGAGTGTACAAACTAATCATGATTAGCCGTGTCCCCGGTTATGGACATCTTGAGTATCTGGTAGTTGAATTATTGATTTGATCTCATCACTTTACTTAATTAATTTGAGGGGTTATAATTATTATTTTCGGATTGAGTTGGAGGAACCTTCTCAATAATTTTCAACCAACTTTCTAGTTAAATAAAATATATTACTTTGTTGTAGGAAAAAATTAACTTTATGCAAAACTTAAACTTAGAGCCTCCACCAGCCATATATGCATGTAGTGATAGTCATTATTCAGCATTGCTCTAAAGTGTGAATTTGCCAGTACATTCAATGTACTGACCCTTTGTGGCTGCAACGTCTCATGTTGCAGGATTATCTTACTGTAGGATCGAAAGTATGTCTAGAGGGGGGTGATTAGACTACTTGACCAAATAAAAATCTAGCCTTTTCCCAATTTTAGTTCTTGGCAGATTTTAGCTATCTTAGCACAAGTCAAGCAATCTCCACACAATTCAAGCAAGCATGCAAAAGAGTATATGAGCAGCGGAAAGTAAAGCATGCAACTTGCAAGAATGTAAAGGGAAGGGTTTGGAGGGTTCAAACGCAATTGGAGACACGGATGTTTTTGTCATGGTTCTGATAGGTGGTGCTATCGTACATCCACGTTGATGGAGACTTCAACCCACGGAGGGTAACTGTTGCGCGAGTCCACGGAGGGCTCCACCCACGAAGGGTCCACGAAGAAGCAACCTTGTCTATTCCATCATGGCTGTCGCCCACGAAGGATTTGCCTCACTAGCGGTAGATCTTCATGAAGTAGGCGATCTCCTTGCCCTTACAAACTCCTTGGTTCAACTCCACAATCTTGTCAGAGGCTCCCAAGTGACACCTAGCCAATGTAACAAATGGTGTGTTGATGATGAACTCCTTGCTCTTGTGCTTCAAATGATAGTCTCCCCAACACTCAACTCTCTCTCACAGGATTTGGATTTGGTGGAAAGAAGATTTTAGTGGAAAGCAACTTGGGGAAGGCTAGAGATCAAGATTCATATGGTTGGAATGGAATATCTTGACCTCAACACAAGTGTAGGTGGTTCTCTCTCAGAAAATGTGTATTGGAAGTGTAGGTATGTTCTGATGGCTCTCTCCACAAATGAAGAGTGTGTGGAGGGGTATATATAGCCTCCACACAGAATCTAACCGTTACACACAATTTGCCAAACTCGGTGGGACCGAATGGTTAAACTCGGTCGGACCGATTCAGCAAACCTAGTGACCGTTAGGATTTTCGGTGGGACTGAGATGCAACTCGGTAGGGCCGATATGGTTAGGGTTAGGGCATAACTTAATCTCGGTGTGACCGATTACACAAACTCAGTGGGACCGATTTTGGTAATAAGCTAACCAGAGAGTTGGTCAGGTAAACTCGGTGGGACTGATTCGCTCATCTTGGTGAGACCGAAATGCTACAAAAGGGAAACAGAGAGTTTACATTGCAATCTCGGTGGGACGGATCGCTCATCTCGGTAAGACCGAAACGTTAAGAAGGGAAACAGAGAGATTACAATCCCATCTCGGCGAGCCCGAGATCCCTATCGGTGAAACCGATTTGCCTAGGGTTTGTGGCAGTGGCTATGACATTTGAAACTCGGTATACGCCGGATAGACAGAATCGGTGGGGCCAAGTTTGACTTTCGGTTTAGGTCATATGTGGATGTGGGAAGGTAGTTGAGGATTTTGGAGCATATCACTAAGCACTTTGAGCAAGCAAGCCATTAAGCAACACCTCATCCCTCCTTGATAGTATTGGCTTTTCCTATAGACTCAATGTGATCTTGGATCACTAAAATATAAAATGTAGAGTCTTGATCTTGAAGCTTGAGCCAAACTTTTTTTCCTTATAATTTTGAGGGATCCACTTTCCTCATCCATGCCATGCCATCCATTGAGCTTTTCCTGAAATATTAATCTTGGAATAATGTTAGCTCAATGAGCTATATGTTGTTAGGAATTACCAAAACCACCCAGGGATAGTTGCACTTTCAATCTCCACCTTTTTGGTAATTGATGACAACATATAGATCAAAGCTTTGACAAATGATAATAAGAGTGAAAGATATTGTCGCTTTGAGAAGTATGTGAAAAGCAAGAGCTCCCTAAATTTGTGCATATCTTAAGATTTGCTTTGGACTGCAAATGAACAATGAGTTAGGATCTTGGGTTACTCTTCCATGTCACATACATCTTGGTGGAGCGCTCAAAATGATAAGAATTAAATACATGCACTCATCACCAAGCAAAGTGAATGATCATATAAGGATAAGTACGATAATATCATCTAACAAGCATAAGTGTAGCTTATGATCAACCACATGATCATCAATGTCTCAGATATAATAGCGTAGTATCTCAAGCAATCAAAAGATAAACAAAGTTCAACCACCAAAGCAAGAGAGAATAAAAAGCAACGCTCTCTCTCGAAGCCTATGATCTATACATTTTTCTCCCCCTTTGGCAACAAGTTACCAAAAAGTTCATAGAAAATGCATAGCACTAAAACGTCTCTCAGGCTTGGTCTTCAGGTGGTGGTGTCCGGAGAACTCCAAGGATGAAGGCTTCAGACGAAGTAGACGGAGCTGATGGGGTAGGTGCTGGAGCTGGTGGGACTGAAGCTGTAGCTGGTGCAGATGAAGTGGCTCTAGTGTCTGGTACAAGCACTACAGCAGATCTCTGAGCTCGAGGCACTCTGGCAAATGCATCAGCGGTTGTCTTGCCCTTCCTCTCCTGCATGTCATCCTGTAGCTGCTCCACAACAGACTGAATCTCAGTTACTTTGACATCTAAATCATAGAATTTTTGTTCCACGATTCTTTCCAGGCTCTCCTGGTTTTGAGTTAGGGTGGCCAACCCCTTCTCAATCCTCAGAGATGATGCTATCAAGTAACCAAGCTGGTCCTGCTTGCTTTTCAAAAAGTACTCAGATGCCTCCTCTTGAGTTGGCATCTTGGCAGCCTTCTCTTTCTTTGCCTTATCCTTCTTTGCTTGTGCTTGCACTGAGGAGGGTTCATCTTCATTCATCACAACTTGGTTGTCCTCGAAGTCAGGATAGGTAGGCAAGTGTTCCTTATTCAACAAGTATGTGCCTGTGGCCATCTTTGAGTTTATCAACTCCTGGATCTATGTGGCATATCGACAACTTCTTTTCTGGTCAGCTGCAGTCCTCTTGATAGTGTCAACTATAAGGCTCATGACCTTGAACTTCTGTGGCACATCAAATATATGTAGCAAGTTAATTGCATGGCCTCTGATCATTCTGTGATCACGAGACTCGGGCAAGAGAGTGTGCCTAAGGATCCAATTGATTGTAGGTAGCCCTGACAGCAAGTGTTTTACTGACCCAAACTGGTGAGTCTCAAGATCATCTTCAGGAATCTCCTTGTACATATTTGCCATAGAGTTGTGATCCATCTTCTTCTTGGCATAGACATCCAAGTCATCTTCTTCTTCCTTAGGAGCATTGATCAGATTTTCCCATTCCTCAACAGTTGAGTGGTACCTTGTACCTTCAGACATCCATACTATCCTGCCATCTGGATAGAAGTGTGATGTGGAGTAGAATTGCATTATGAGCTCCTCATTCCACTTTGTGAGCTTCTGCCCAACAAAGTCTGCAACTCCACAAGCACTGAAGCTGTCAAACACACCAGGATAGTGTTCCTCATTTTCCTTCATGTAGGTTTAGTTGACCCACCTCATATCACACACTATAGGCTTCTTGTCCAACAAAACTGTCTCATAGAAATCATGATGTTCCTTTGTGTGGAACCTGTAATCAATAGCAGTTCTTCTTCTTGTAGCATATGGATCTGTCTCTCTCCATATCCTCAGTCCAGAGTCTCTCCTGATCTTCATGTTCTCAGCCACAGGATGAGCATCATTGTGGTCTGGAATCTTGGGTTTGAGCTTCCTCCGGACTTGTCCTTCATCATCTTCATCAGCAACAGTCTCAGGCACTGGGGCCTTGTTCTTCTCAGCAGCTGGTATGTTTCTGGTATTTCTCTTTAGTGCAGTCTTGGGCTTGGAGGCAGCTTTGGGTGCTTCTGTGGGCTTTGATGATGCAGCCCCTGTCCTGATAGCATCACCCATAAGCTTCTGTGCCATGGGTGCTAGTGCAGCAACCTCTTCTTCCTCTTCTTCTTCCATCATGGAAGCCTTTCCAATCACTCTGGCCATGGTCTTCTTGACCCTTTCCTTCCTTTTCTTCCCTTCTGCAGCAGGCTCTTTGGGTTGAGATTCCAAAGATGCTTGAGAGGATGCTCTGGCCTTAGACATTGGTTGTCTTCCTGCTGGCCTTTTGATCTTCATCCCTGGCTTAACTGCAGCTGAGATGTACTCCTTCTTAACCACTTTCTTCTTTGATGTAGCCTCATCCTCAGTGGCCACATAGTCTTCATCCTCAGACTCTGAAGTTTTCTTCTTGCATGCTCTAGTGGCAGCCTTTGGCAAATTGCTTGGGGGTGCTCTTGCTACCATCATCTGAACTGCTAGAGGGACTAGTGCCCTCACTCAGGTGAACCTGCTCCTCTGACCTGTTCTGGCTGTCACTCTGGTCAGACATGTTGCAAACACTGACAGCAGACCCTGTGAATAGATATAGATAAGATAGAGTGGATGAGCATCACAAAATGCAGAGGTTTTTGCAAAAGAATGAGTCAAAAACTTAGTTTTAGTTTTCCATATAAAGCATTTCGGATCAACCGATTTGCAAACTCGGTGATACCGAAGCAGCTGTTGGAACCTAAACTAGTGAACTCGGTCAGACCGAGTCACAGTTTGGTGGCACCGAGACTGCTAGGGTTTCACAAAGTCCTGAACTCGGTCACACCGACTTGCAATTCTCGGTCAGACCGAGAACCACATGTGTAATGGCCTTGGCCGAATCCGTGGAACCGAGTTCTGCAACCCGGTGGGTCCGAGATGGTTTCGGCGGAAACCTAACCCTAAATTTTTGATTCAACTCTAATCTACGGAGTGTTTTGACTGGATAGAAGCGTTTCAATCGTGGTAAGAATCATAATGAACACAATGTGCTAGGAATCGGACGGGGATAGCACTGTGATCGAGTCCATACCCTAGTTCGGCGATGAACTCGCTACGGCGGCAACGGCGGGGAAGAATTCTGTTGACGATGGCAGAGACCAGCGACAGGAGGCGGCTGGCGACGAGGAGGACGATCCGGAGACCCAGGAGGCAGAGCGAGCAATGCGCGGGCGAAGGGGTTTCGGAGAAATTTCCAAAATTTTGCCCGTGAGTATATATAGCCCGACCCTGTCGGTGTGACCGAGTGGAACAACTCGGTGGCACCGAGATGCATAACTGTTGACAGTTACAGCAACTCTGTGTGACGGAAAGTTCAAATCAGTTGCACCGAGATTGAAAACCTAGATCGACTTAGTGATCTCGGTATGACCGAAATGGATGAATCGGTTAGACCGAAACGCACAAAGAAGTTTTGGAAGTGTAAGTCTATGATGAATTGGGGACTCCGAGTGCTCCTCACACAGAGTGGTTCGAATCTGACTTGATCAAATTTTTTGATGCAGCATGAATAGAGTTTGAGACGAGAAAATCATAGATAGCTAGAGAGGGTTCTTAGGCATTCTTGTCCATCCACTTGGCAAAAGAAAACCAATCAATCAAAACAACAAGTGGATTTCCTCGAATGATTAAAATATGCAATCAACATGCTCACACAATAGAATGGCAATTGAAATATGTGGCAAAGCATGCACAACCAATTCTAGCATCTATCAAACAATTTGCGATGACTAGGTCATCTATATATGAGTATATTGACGTAGGAGTCAAATGAGAACATTTGATCATAGGTCATACTCATCGTTTAAGCACAAGTGGGGTTACCACTTTTACATAAGGCATTGTTGTGTTTCACACCATTAGAGTTGCTTTAGCTCAATTCGTAGAGTAAAGCTCCCCCTAGATGTGAGATCCCCCCTAAGAGGGATGAACTAACCTTGGGTTTTGTCGATGATGACTTCATGTAGATGTTGAAGATGTGGATGCTCAATGTTGATGTAGATCATTTGGAGCTATCCATTGGAGTGAGTTGCACTTTCAATACCTACACGGGTTAGTCCCAGAAGGAACAAACAAGGATATCCATAGACATAGAGTGATGCACACACAAGATGATGTCTATGAAAGCTTTTAGGTTACCTTGTCCCTTGTCTTACCAACAAGAGGGTTTGTGACTCCTTGAACTAGTGCAAGATGTGGAAGTTGATTTCACTTGTTCTTGCCAAGATGATAAGAGTGAAGTATGTTGGCGGAGTCACCCTCAAGAACTCTCTAGTTCTTCTTCTTCGGGATCAACACCATCTTGATGGGAATCCTTGGTGTTGTAGTTGTACTTGATGAAGTGGAACTTGAAGTAGTCTTGGGAACCCACTTGACCAAGGCCTTAGGAGCTTCTTCAAATGCATCAATTTCCTCTTGAAGCTTGTCCTTGCCTTTTTGCTTGTGGTCTTGTGGTGGAAGATCATCTTGAGCTTGTGTCCCTTTGAGAGAAGTAGGATCATACTCCTCTTGTTGAGGAACAAACTTCGTGTTGGGGTATTGATCTTCTTCCCACTCAACTCCATTGGCATTGAACTTTCGTTCAAAACCAACACCTTGATTCTTCCGGTGCCTTCCTTGCTTGCGTACAATTTCCTCGAATTGCTTACTTCTGGCAAGGCTCTTGTAAACACCTTTCTCTATAATTCCCTTCAATAAGCTATTTTCTTGCTCAAGTATAACTTGGCTAAGAGAATCATTAGTGGAATCAAGAGAACTACTAGAAGCAACAATATTGGATTTAGCATGATTATTGTTACTACCAGAGGAAGAATCTTTCTTGTTCTTGTTACTAGACTTGACTTGAGGCATGTAAGTGGATAAGAGTAAACGCTTGGCAATGTAAGAAGAACTTTTCTTACGAAGATCATCATTGATTGCTTTTAAGAACTCATGCTCTTGCTCAAGGTTGAGCTTTTCAAAGCGCAATTTCTCATGAGTCCTTAAAAGTTCTCGATGATCTCCTAAGATAGTTTCATGAGCTAACTTAAGAGTGTTTAGTTCTTTAGTTAGAGACTCAATCTTCTCCTTATCATTGTCATTCGTTTTATCTTGATTAGCATGATTAATTTACGTTTCATCATAGTATTCATCACTAGAGTTGTCAACAAGTAAATCATCATCACCTAACAAGTCATCTTCATCACTATTGAAATCAACATACTCGGGGTGTGATACCTTTGGGCCTTTAGCCATGAAGCATGTTCCAACTCCTTCATTTGGTGAGTCAAATATGTCGTAGGAGTTGGTTGTCACAAGTGCTGGACCGGCAACACCTTCATCTTGAGCATATTCGGAGTCGGAGTGATAGCTTCTCTCGGAGTGGTTGTCGGAGTCGGAGCCGGATACCCATTCACCAACATGAGCTTGATGTCTTCGTTTTGTGTAGCTCCTCGATGACTTGTCCTTTCTTTCCGAATCCTTGCTTCTCCGTGAGGGTCTTCGTTCATAACGACCATCTCTACTCCTTCTTTCTCTAGATGTTGATTCTTCTCTTCTACTTCTTCTCTTGGGAGAATCTTCTCTTCTCTTGTAGGGGCCGTACACTCATTGGAATAGTTTCCGGGCCTTCCACAATTGTAGAAGTTTCGCTCTCGACTAGAAGATCTTTTGTCATTGTAGGACCTTGACTTGGAGCTTCTCTCTTTGCTCCTACTCTTGTAGAACTTGTTGAAGTTCTTCACCATTAAGCTCAATTCTTCATTGAAGGTTTGTTTCTCACTCGATGATGTGGGGGCTTCACATGAGGCTTTGTAAGCACCACTTGATTTGTTGTGAAGTTCCTCTTTATCCTTGAGTGACATCTCATGAGCAACAATTCTTCTGATGACTTCCGTTGGCTTGAGATCTTTGTAATTTGGCATCATTTGGATCAATGTGCACACGGTATCATATTTTCCATCCAAGGCTCTTAGGATCTTCTTGATGATGAATCTATCGGTCATCTCTTCACTCCCTAAGCCGGCAATCTCATTTGTGATAAGAGCAAGCCTAGAGTACATTTCAGCGACACCTTCACCATCCTTCATTTTGAACTTGTCATGTTGACTTTGAAGCACATCCAATTTGGATTCCTTGACATAGTCGGTACCTTCGTGCATATCAATCAAAGTATCCCAAATTTCCTTTGCATTCTCAAGACGGCTGATTTTGTTGAATTCTTCGGGGCACAATCCGTTGAAGAGGATATCACAAGCTTGAGCGTTGTATTGTAGCATCTTCAACTCATCCGCGGTAGCTTCACGATTTGGTTCTTTCCCATCAAAGAATTCACCTTGCAAGCCAACACACACAATAGCCCAAACGGCGGGGTTATGTCCAAGAATATGCATTTTCATCTTATGCTTCCAACTAGAAAAATTAGTACCATCAAAGTAAGGACCTCTACGGTGATAATTTCCCTCGCTAGACGCCATACTCTCCTAGGTTTTGAAACCAAGGCTATGACCACCAAAAGCTATGGAAATCAAAGCAAATGGAGACCAAAGCTCTGATACCACTTGTAGGATCGAAAGTATGTCTAGAGGGGGGTGATTAGACTACTTGACCAAATAAAAATCTAGCCTTTTCCCAATTTTAGTTCTTGGCAGATTTTAGCTATCTTAGCACAAGTCAAGCAATCTCCACACAATTCAAGCAAGCATGCAAAAGAGTATATGAGCAGCGGAAAGTAAAGCATGCAACTTGCAAGAATGTAAAGGGAAGGGTTTGGAGGGTTCAAACGCAATTGGAGACACGGATGTTTTTGTCATGGTTCCGATAGGTGGTGCTATCGTACATCCATGTTGATGGAGCCTTCAACCCACGGAGGGTAACGGTTGCGCGAGTCCACGGAGGGCTCCACCCACGAAGGGTCCACGAAGAAGCAACCTTGTCTATTCCATCATGGCTGTCGCCCACGAAGGATTTGCCTCACTAGCGGTAGATCTTCATGAAGTAGGCGATCTCCTTGCCCTTACAAACTCCTTGGTTCAACTCCACAATCTTGTCAGAGGCTCCCATGTGACACCTAGCCAATCTAGGAGACACCACTCTCCAAGAAGTAACAAATGGTGTGTTGATGATGAACTCCTTGCTCTTGTGCTTCAAATGATAGTCTCCCCAACACTCAACTCTCTCTCACAGGATTTGGATTTGGTGGAAAGAAGATTTGAGTGGAAAGCAACTTGGGGAAGGCTAGAGATCAAGATTCATATGGTTGGAATGGAATATCTTGACCTCAACACAAGTGTAGGTGGTTCTCTCTCAGAAAATGTGTATTGGAAGTGTAGGTATGTTCTGATGGCTCTCTCCACAAATGAAGAGTGGGTGGAGGGGTATATATAGCCTCCACATAGAATCTAACCATTACACACAATTTGCCAAACTCGGTCGGACCGATTCAGTAAACCTAGTGACCGTTAGGATTTTCGGTGGGACTGAGATGCAACTCGGTAGGGCCGATATGGTTAGGGTTAGGGCATAACGTAATCTCGGTGTGACCGAATACACAAACTCGGTGGGACCAATTTTGGTAATAAGCTAACCAGAGAGTTGGTCAGGTAAACTCGGTGGGACCGATTCGCTCATCTCGGTGAGACCAAAATGTTCCAAAAGGGAAACAGAGAGTTTACATTGCAATCTCGGTGGGACCGATCGCTCATCTTGGTAAGACCGAAACGCTACAAAGGGAAACAGAGAGATTACAATCCCATCTCGGTGAGACCGAGATCCCTATCGGTGAAACCGATTTTCCTAGGGTTTGTGGCAGTGGCTATGACATTTGAAACTCGGTGGCGCCGGATAGATAGAATCGGTGGGGCCGAGTTTGACTTTTGGTTTAGGTCATATGTGGATGTGGGAAGGTAGTTGAGGATTTTGGAGCATATCACTAAGCACTTTGAGCAAGCAAGCCATTAAGTAACACCTCATCCCTCCTTGATAGTATTGGCTTTTCCTATAGACTCAATGTGATCTTGGATCACTAAAATATAAAATGTAGAGTCTTGATCTTGAAGCTTGAGCCAAACTTTTTGTCCTTAGAATTTTGAGGGATCCACTTTCCTCATCCATGCCATGCCATTCATTGAGCTTTTCCTCAAATATTAATCTTGGAATAATGTTAGCTCAGTGAGCTATATGTTGTTAGGAATTACCAAAACCACCCAGGGATAGTTGCACTTTCACTTACGACGAGTAAGTCATACGTTAGGGTTATGATTTCTACACTCAACGTTGCCGTTGGTGTTGATGGGAATCCACAACCTTTTTGTTACTTCCGCTATTTGGATTGAGGTAATAGTATTTACGTTACTTTATACATGTGATTTACCTCTGTTATCAATCTTCGAGTACTGTGTGTGTCAGCATACCGATCTAGGGATGACACTGAAGCACAGAGACTTGATCCATTTGGGTCGGGTCGCTACAAAGTAATATTATCCAAACTTTGACACCGGAAGAACACATAAAAGAGACCTTCTGGAACACTCCAGAATCGTGAAAAAGAGGAGGTACGTGATACGGTAAGTAAACGGACTCCGAAAAATCCGCAAAAATATTTTTTGTCAGTTTTGGAATATAACAAAAATTAGGAAAATAAGGAACTACCGGGAAGCGCACCCTGGTGGGCACAAGACACCAGGGCGCGCCTGGCTTACCAGGCGCGCCCAGATGGGTTGTGCCTCCTCGGGTACCTTCCGGACTCTATTTTTCTACAGTTTGCTTGTTTCCTAAGATAAAAAAATCTTTATATACCCCCCGAACCTATTGACCACCGTATCGCGGAGAAATCTTATGTTTTCTTTTTCTTGCCGTTTTCCTGAGAAATCTGAAGATATGTCATCCCAAGACTCGAAGGTAGAGAGCTATGTTGCTGATTATATCGCAATCCCCAAGGTTTATGGGGATGTGGAGCACTATAGATGGACTTCCAAAGAGGATGAAGATGAATCAGTTCCTCCTCGTTTCAAAAATGAAAGCATGGAGGCATTATGCCAGAGGAAATAAGGCTGGAGATGGAAAACGACGAGTTGAGGATAGACAATTTTACTCTTTGACGTAAGCTGGAAAAGGAGAAGAAGGACAAAGCCTCTACTTCATCACCACCACCTTCTTCATCACCAAAATAAAATTGAGTGTCGGGTATGGGCACTCCCCTTGGCTTCTCCCAAGCTTGGGGGAGGTGCCCCGGTATCGTATCACCCCACTATCTTTTGCCATTACTTATTTTAGTTTGATCCACAGTTATCTTTTGCTTTAGATGAATAAAAGTTTAGTTCGATTTGTTGCTTTAGATGAATGAAAGTTTAGTTCGATCCTTTTGTTTCGAGAACTTGCTTAGTGATCTATCCTTGTAATCGTGTGCGAGATATATAATAAAGTTTAGTTTGAGTTTTTGTCTTCTTTACCTTCATGTTCCAATAAAAAGAAAGGAAATAAATTAAAAATATCATATGATAATCTTATGGTAGGTGATGACACCACATAAGGAAATGTATAAGTAGGAAATTTTATTAGAGATTAACAAACATAGCATTGGTCAATGATGCAACCCATGAAAGAATTAATAAGGGAAGAGAAGGTTCACATATAAATATACTATCCTGGAAATCTTTTGAGATTGTGAGCCCCCATCAAAATATTATATGCCAAAATTGTTGATGTTGGACAAGGAAGACAACATAATGATTTATGTTAGTTCATATTCACATAGAAGTTATATTGTCATAGATCCTTCAACATGTGGTGTTTGCCCCCCATCTCTGCTAGCCAAAAATTCTGCACTAAGTATAGATACTACTTGTGCATCCAAAAACCCTTAAGCCCAAATCTTATTTTGAGAGTCCACCATACCTACCTAAGAATTGAGTAAGATCCTTCAAGTTAGTTGTCATCGGTGCAATAAGGCGATAAAAATTGCTTCTAAAAGTGTGAGATCATTTAGTGAAAGAGAAAATTGAGAGTTGTACGAACTTGTGATGGTGAAGAATAAAAGCGATAGACTGCATAATAAAGGTTGCCATCACAACGGGCAATACAACATGATGTTCTTTTGCACTAAGGGGTTGAGCATACAAACAAATAATCACATGGCAACCTCTACTTCCCTCTGTGAAGGGACTATCTTTTACTTTTATGTAATTACTTTTATGCAAGAGTCAAAGTTTTTCTCTCTATTCCTTTTTATTTTTCTCCTTTGGCAAGCATCATGTGGTGAGGAAAGATCTAGGCACATATGTCCAGTTGAATATGGGTGGCATGAGTTATTATTGTTGACATCACCCTTGAGGTGAATATGTTGGGAGGCAGAACTATAAACCCCTATCTTTCTATGTGTTCGGTTGAAACGTTTTGCTCATGTGTATGCGGCGAGTGTTAGCAATCATAGAATACTATATGATGGTTGAGTATGTGGACTTGCCTAAAGGCTCCAATACATGACCCTTCCTTAAAAGATGATGAATTGTAGATACAAAGTTGACTGAGAACATAGTTTGTTGGTTTCTAACACAGTTTATGCTTTATACTTCGATAGTGTGATGAATTGTTACTTATTCATGAGAAGTCTATGAAAAAACTTCTATGATGAAAGTCTTATGTTTAAGTTTGTTGCCGTTATAATAATCTACATGATGCTTCTATGTCCATATTTTGTTTTTATCGGCACCTCTCTCTAAGCCCGTGGACATGTTCTAAGCACGTGGACATGTTTTTTATGAAAGAGGGAGAATTCCAGCAGCTAGAAATCTGGACCTGGAAACGTCAGGCCACCTATTCTGCTCAACTCCAAACAAGATGGAACTTTACGGAGATTTTTTATGGAATATATGAGGAATATTGGAGCCAATAAGAACCATAGGGGGGCCCATCAGGTGGGCACAATCCACCTGGGCATGCCAGGGAGCCCAGGCGCGCCCTGGTGGGTTGTGCTCCCTGCGACCCACCTCCGGTGCCCATCTTCTGGTATATAAGTCATTTTGACCTAGAAAAAATAAGGACAAGACTTTCGGGACGGAGCGCCGCCGTCTCGATGCGAAACTTGGGTAGGAGCACTTTTGCCCTCCGGCGGAGCGATACCGCCAGAGGAACTTCCCTCCCGGAGGGGGAAATCATTGTCATCATCATCACCAACAACTCTCCCATCTTGGGGAGGGCATTCTCCATCAACAACTTCAACAGCACCATCTCCTCTCAAAACCTAGTTCATCTCTTGTGTTCAATCTTTGTACCAGGACTATAGATTGGTGCTTCTGGGTGACTAGTAGTGTTGATTACATCTTGTAGTTGATTACTATATGGTTTATTTGGTGGAAGATTATATGTTCAGATCCAATATTCCATTTAATACCCCTATGATCTTGAGCATGTTTATCACTTGTGTGTAGTTACTTTTTTTCTTGAGGTCATGGGAGAAATCATGTTGCAATTAATCATGTGAACTTGATATGTGTTCGATATTTTGATAGTATGTATGTTGTGATTCCCTTAGTGGTGTCATGTGAACGTCGACTACATGACACTTCACCATATTTGGGCCTAAGGGAATGCATTGTGGAGTAGTTATTAGATGATGGGTTGCGAGAGTGACAGAAGCTTAAACCCTAGTTTATGCGCTATTCCGTAAGGGACCGATTGGATCCAAAAGTTTAATGCTATGGTTAGAATTTATACTTAATACTTTTCTCGTAGTTGGGGATGCTTGCGAGGTGGTTAATCATATGTAGGAGGTTTGTTCAAGTAAGAACAACACCTAAGCACCGGTCCACCCACATATCAAATTATCAAAGTAGCGAACATGAATCGAATCAACATGATGAAAGTGACTAGATGAAATTCTTGTGTACCCTCAAGAATGCTTTGCTTATTATAAGAGATCATTTTGGCCTATCCTTTGCCTCAAAAGGATTGGGCTATCTTTCTGCACTTTTGTTACTATTATCGTTACTTGATCGTTACAAATTATCTTGCTATCAAACTACTCTGTTACTACAACTTTAGCACTTGCACACATTACCTTGCTGAAAACCACTTGTCATTTCCTTCTTCTCCTCGTTGGGTTCGGCACTCTTACTTATCGAAAAGAGCTACAATTGATCCCCTATATTTGTGGGTCATCATGGAGTAATAGTAGAAGATGCAGGTAGGAGTCGGTCTACTTGACACAGACGTGATGCCTATATGCATAATCATTGCCTTGGATATCATCATAACTTTGCGCTTTTCTATCAATTGCTCGACAGTAATTTGTTCACCCACCGTATTATTTGCCTTCATGAGAGAAGCCTCCAGTGAAATCTATGGGCCCCAAGTCTATTTTCTATCATATTTGTTTCCGGTCTACTATTTTGCAATCTTTTATTTTCAGATCTATAAACCAAAAAAACCAAAAATATTTAGTTATCTTTTATTTAGTTTTATCTATCTCTATCAGATCTCACCTTTGCAATTGACCGTGAAGGGATTGACAATACCTTTATCGCATTGGGTGCACATGTTTGATTGTTTGTGCAGGTGCATAGATTGAGGACTTGCTTGTACCTCCTACTGGATTGATACCTTGGTTCTCTAATTCAGGGAAATACTTATCTATACTTTGTTGTATCACCCTTTCCTCTTCAAGGGAAAAACCAACGCAAGCTCAAGAAGTAGCAATAATTCTTCAGCTTGTTCAACAGTTCTTTCCTTGAAAACACAACCAGCACAACGACTATCTAGGTGGTCCCTAGAAGCGTCGGTTAGTCCATTACAAAAGATATCAAGTATTTCATTTTTCTTGAGAAGATGATCAGGCAAAGCATTAAGTAATTGGAGAAGCCTCCCCCAAGCTTGTGGGAGACTCTCTTCTTCAATTTGCACAAAGTTAAATATTTCCTGTAAAGCAGCTTGTCTCTTATGAACAGGAAAATATTTTTTAGAGAAGTAATATATCATATCCTGGGGACTACGCACACAACCAGGAGCAAGAGAATTGAACCATATCCTAGCATCACCCTTTAATGATAAAGGAAACAACTTAAGAATATAGTAGCAATGAATTTTTTCCTCATGAGCAAATAGGGTCGCTATATCATTCCATTTAGTAAGATGTGCCACAACAGTTTCAGATTCATAACCATGGATAGGATCAGATTCAACCAAAGTAATTAACTCAGGATCGATGGAGAATTCATAATCCTTATCAGTAACAAAGATGGGTGAAGTAGAAAACTTCAGATCATATTGCATTCTAGCATTCAAGGATTTTTCTTTCAACTTGACTAGTAATTTGCTAAGATCTTCTCTATCCTTACAAGCAAGAAACTTTCTGGCTACCTCTCCATCCATAACATAACCCTCAGGTATAACAGGCAATTCATTTCTAGGAGTGCTAGGTCTAATGGGTGTTTCAAAGTGTCCAGTCTCAATAATTTCGACAGTTCAACATTCTCAATATCTTTAGCTCCGGCAAGTTGTTCATCAGGAAATTCACCCAGTGGCACAGTATTATCAAGCTAACTACTAGCATCATCATAAGCACTATTCATAGCATAAGTAACATCATCAATTACTTGTGACATATCAGAATTAATAGCAGGTGTAGGTGTCACAAGCTTACTTAACAGAAGGTGAATCAAGTGCGGAGTGTGATAGCAATTCCTTACCTCCCCTCGTAGTAGAGGGAAAAATCTTGGTTCTGGTATCTTTTAGATTCCTCATAGTGATCAATAAATATAAATCCCAAGTGACTCGGTAAATACAGCTATGCTCCCCGGCAACAGAGCCAGAAAAAGGTATTGATAACCCACAAGTATAGGGGATCACAACAGTTTTTGAGGGTAGAGTATTCAACCCAAATTTATTGATTCGACACAAGGGTATGCAAAGTGAGAGCTATGGTCCTCCCCAGTAAGCCAAGGGAAAATTCACCGCGCATCTCTTCAACGCAAACAGTTCAGATTGAAGACGGTATGCAATGCGAGACTTCACCACTAAGCTAAGAGATAATCGGGCACGCTTGATTTGTACATCCCATCAACGCAAATGGTTTTTCGGATGACCCGTGTGCAAGCACGTACAGACAATTTGGTAAGATTTGCATCTGTCATATTGGGTATATTGCCATTTGTCAAACTGGAAAGATTGACATTTGTTGATCTAGTAACATTGCCCTTTGTCAACCTTGTAACACTGCCATTTGTGAAAATTTGCAGTTAAAAATCAATAGCACTATCAAATTTTTGCAACTAAAATTCAGTAAGTATAGATTTCATTCATAGTTTAAGCAGTCGTTCCTTATACAAACAGTTCCACTCGACAGCTGAACCGACCAAACTTTTTCCCAATTGTTGCCAACCACGTACTGAAATAGCTAGTTCAACTATATATACTAGCTAATTTTAAGTACATTGTATAGTTCAACCACATCTACAGTCAGATGATCTAAACAAAATAGCCCCTAAATACTACTACTACAGAGGTGCGGAGGGGGAGTACCCTACTGACTAGCTGGACAACTGGAATCCGGTGCCTCCCGCTGCTGCACCTTTAGCGACGGTCACCTCGAACACCCTCTGCCGCTCCAGATGACCCCTCTCAAAGCGGTGGGACTCCTCGTAGATGTCCTCATTCCTCACCTCTGTGGCAGTGTGTGCTGTGGCCATGATGGCTATAAGACTCTTTGCATGCTTGACGAGGCGCTCCTCCTCCTCCCGCAGGAAATCAAGGTAGCACACAAGATCGTTGCGCACGTGTGGGGCTCCACCTCCACCTCCCCCCTTCGGGCGGCGGTGGTGGAGCGGGTGATGACCCCGGCGGTTGATGGTGGGCTGGCGGCCATGGCGGCTGACGGTAGGGTGGCGACCACGACCGCCACCTCCCGCCTTCGGGCTATGGTGGTGGAGAGGGTGATGGCCACGGTGGTCAACAATGGGGTGAATGTTGGGGAACATAGTAATTTCAAAATTTTCCTACGCACATGCAAGATCATGGTGATGCATAACAACGAGAGGGGAGAGTGTCGTCCATGTACCCTCATAGACCATTAAGCGGAAGCGTTATGACAACGTGGTTGATGTAGTCGTACGCCTTCACGATCGACCGATCCTCGGTACCGAACGTACGGCACCTCCGCGTTCAGCACACGTTCAGCTCGGTGACATCCTATGAACTCATGATCCAGTAGAGTTCGAGGGAGAGTTTCGTCAGCACGACGGCGTGGTGACGATGTTGATGAAGCTACCGTCGCAGGGCTTCGCCTAAGCACCATTACAGTATGACCGAGGTGGATTATGGTGGAGGGGGCACCGCACACGGCTGGGAGAGATCAATGATCAACTTGTGTGTCTTTGGGGTGCCCCCTGCCCCCGTATATAAAGGAGCTAGGGGGGAGGCGGCCGGCCAGGAGGAGGGCATGCCAAGGAGGGAGTCCTACTCCTTTCCTAGTAGGAGTAGGAGAAGGGGAAAGGGAAGGCGAGAGATGAGGAAGGAAAGGGGGGCGCCGCCCCCCTCCTTGTCCAATTCGTACTAGAGGGGGAGGGGGCGCGGCCTGCCCTCGCCGTCCCTCCTCTTCTCCACTAAGGCCCAATAGGCCCATTACATCCCCCGGGGGTTCCGGTAATCCCCCGGTACTCCGGTATATGTTCGAAACCTCCCGAAACACTTCCGGTCTCCGAACATAGTCATCCAATATATCGATCTTTACATCTCGACCAATTGGAGACTCCTCGTCATATCCTTGATCATATCTGGGACTCCGAACTACCTTCGGTACATCAAAACACAAAAACTCATAATACCGATCGTCACAGAACTTTAAGCGTGCGTACCCTACGGGTTTGAGAACTATGTAGACATGATCGAGACACGTCTCCAGTCAATAACCAATAGCGGAACCTGGATGCTCATATTGGTTCCTACATATTCTATGAAGATCTTTATCGGTCAAACCGCATAACAACATACGTTGTTCCCTTTGTCATCGGTATGTTACTTGCCCGAGATTTGATTGTCGGTATCTCAATACCTAGCTCAATCTCGTTACCGGCAAGTCTCTTTACTCGTTTTGTAATGCATCATCCCGTAACTAACTCATTAGTCACATTGCTTGCAAGGCTTATAGTGGTGTGCATTACCGAGAGGGCCCAGAGATACCTCTTCGACAATCAGAGTGACAAATCCTAATCTTGATCTATGACAACTCAACAAGTACCATCGGAGACACCTCTAGAGCACCTTTATAATCACCCAGATACGTTGTGACATTTGGTAGCACACAAAGTGTTCCTCCGGTATTCGGGAGTTGCATAATCTCATAGTCATAGGAACATGTATAAGTCATGAAGAAAGCAATAGCAACAAACTAAACGATCATCGTGCTAAGCTAACGGATGGGTCAAGTCAATCACACCATTCTACTAATGATGTGAACCCGTTAATCATATGACAACTCAAGTCTATGGCTAGCAATAAACATTTATCATGATATGAGGAAATAAATAATAACTTTATTATTGCCTCTAGGGAATATTTCCTTCAGTCTCCCACTTGCACTAGAGTCAATAATCTAGATTACACAGTAATGATTCTGACACCCATGGAGTCTTGGTGATGATCATGTTTTGCTCGTGGAAGAGGCTTAGTTAGCGGGTCTGCAACATTCAGATCCGTATGTATCTTGCATATCTCTATGTCTCCAACCTGGACTTGATCCCGGATGGAATTGAAGCATCTCTTGATGTGCTTGGTTCTCTTGTGAAATCTGGATTCCTTTGCCAAGGCAATTGCACCAGTATTGTCACAAAAGATTTTCATTGGACCCGATGCACTAGGTATGACACCTAGATCGGATATGAATTCCTTCATCCAGACTCCTTCATTTGCTGCTTCCGAAGCAGCTATGTACTCTGCTTCACACGTAGATCCCGCCACGACGCTTTGTTTAGAACTGCTCCAACTGATAGCTCCATCGTTCAATATAAACACATATCCGGTTTGCGATTTAGAATCGTCCGGATCAGTGTCAAAGCTTGCATCGACGTAACCATTTATGATGAGCTGTTTGTCACCTCCATAAACGAGAAACATATCCTTAGTCCTTTTCAGGTATTTCAGGATGTCCTTGACCGCTGTCCAGTGATCCACTCCTGGATTACTTTGGTACCTCCCTGCTAAACTAATAGCAAGGCACACATCAGGTCTGGTACACAGCGTTGCATACATGATAGAGCCTTTGGCCGAAGCATAGGGAACATTTTTCATTTTCTCTCTATCTTCTGCAGTGGTCGGGCATTGAGTCTTACTCAACTTCACACCTTGTAATACAAGCAAAAACCCTTTCTTTGCTTGATCCATTTTGAACCTTTTCAAAACTTTATCAATGTATGTGCTCTGTGAAAGTCCAATTAAGCATCTTGATCTATCTCTGTAGATCTTGATGCCCAATACATAAGCAGCTTCTCCGAGGTCTTTCATTGAAAAACTCTTATTCAAGTATCCTTTTATGCTATCCAGAAATTCTATGTCATTTCCAATCAGCAATATGTCATCCACATATAATATCAGAAATGCTACAGAGCTCCCACTCACTTTCTTGTAAATACAGGCTTCTCCAAAAGTTTGTATAAAACCATATGCTTTGATCACACTATCAAAACGTTTATTCCAACTCCGAGAGGCTTGCACTGGTCCATAAATGGAAAGTGGGAGCTTGCACACTTTCTTAGCTCCCTTTGGATCAACAAAACCTTCTGGTTGCATCATATACAACTCTTCTTCCAGAAATCCATTCAGGAATGCAGTTTTGACATCCATTTGCCAAATTTCATAATCATAAAATGCGGCAATTGCTAACATGATTTGGACAGACTTAAGTATCACTACAGGTGAGAAAGTCTCATCGTAGTCAACTCCTTGAACTTGTCAAAAACCTATAGCAAAAAGTCAAGCTTTGTAGACAGTAACATTACCGTCAGCGTCAGTCTTCTTCTTGAAGATCCATTTATTCTCGATGGCTTCCCGATCATCGGGCAAGTCAACCAAAGTCCATACTTTGTTCTCATACATGGATCCCATCTCAGATTTCATGGCCGCAAGCCATTTTGCGGAATCTGGGCTCATCATCGCTTGTTCATAGTTTGTAGGTTCATCATGGTCTAGTAACATGACTTCCAGAACAGGATTACCGTACCACTCTGGTGTGGATCTTACTCTGGTTGACCTACGAGGTTCGGTAGTAACTTGATCTGAAGTTTCATGATCATTATCATTAGCTTCCTCACTTATTGGTGTAGATGTCACAGGAACCGATTTCTGTGATGAACTACTTTCCAATAAGGGAGCAGGTAAAGTTACCTCATCAAGTTCTACTTTCGTCCCACTCACTTCCTTCGAGAGAAACTCCTTCTCTAGAAAGGATCCATTCTTAGCAACGAATGTCTTGCCTTCGGATCTGTGATAGAAGGTGTACCCAACAGTCTCCTTTGGGTATCCTATGAAGACACATTTTGGGTTCGAGCTTATCAGGTTGAAGATTTTTCACATAAGTATCGCACCCCCAAACTTTAAGAAATGACAACTTTGGTTTCTTACCAAACCACGGTTCATAAGGCGTCGTCTAAACGGATTTCGATGGTACCCTATTTAATGTGAATGTAGCCGTCTCTAAAGCATAATCCCAAAACGATAGCGGTAAATCAGTAAGAGACATCATAGATCACACCATTTCCAGTAAAGTACGATTACAATGTTCGGATACACCATTAAGTTGTGGTGTCCCGGGTGGTGTGAGTTGCGAAACTATTCCGCATTCTTTCAAATGTAGACCAAACTCCTAACTCAAATATTCTCCTCCACGATCAGATCGTAAAAACTTTATTTTCTTGTTACGATGATTTTCCACTTCACTCTGAAATTCTTTGAACTTTTCAAACATTTCAGGTTTATGTTTCATCAAGAAGATATACCCATATCTGCTCAAATCATCTGTGAAGGTGAGAAAATAATGATACCCACCGCGAGCCTCAATCTTCATTGGACCACATACATCAGTATGTATTATTTCTAATAAATCTGTTTCTCACTCCATTGTTCTGGAGAATGGCGTTTTAGTCATCATGCCCATGAGGCATGGTTCGCAAGTACCAAGTGATTCATAATCAAGTGACTCCAGAAGTCCATCAGTATGGAGTTTCTTCATGCGCTTTACACCAATATGACCCAAACAGCAGTGCCACAAATAATTTGCACTATCATTATCAACTCTGCATCTTTTGGCTTCAACATTATGAATATGTGTATCACTACTATCGAGATTTAACACAAATAGACCACTCTTCAAGGGTGCATGACCATAAAAGATATTACTCATGTAAATAGAACAACCATTATTCTCGGATTTAAACGAATAACCGTCTCGCATCAAACAAGATCCAGATATAATGTTCATGCTTAACGCTGGCACCAAATAAAAATTATTCAGGTCTAAAATTAATCCCGAAGGTAGATGTAGAGGTAGCATACCGACGGTGATCACATCGACTTTGGAACCATTTCCCACGCGCATCGTCACCTCGTCCTTAGCCAGCCTTCGCTTAATCTGTAGTCCCTCTTTCGAGTTGCAAATATTAGCAACAGAACCAATATCAAATACCCAGCTGCTACTGCGAGCTCTAGTAAGGTACACATCAATAACATCTATATCACATATACCTTTGTTCACCTTGCCATCCTTCTTATCCGCCAAATACTTGGGGCAGTTCCGCTTCCAGTGACCAGTCCCTTTGCAGTAGAAGCACTCAGTTTCAGGCTTAGGTCCAGACTTGCATTTCTTCTCTTGAGCAGCAACTTGTTTGCCGTTCTTCTTGAAGTTCCTTTCTTCTTCCCTTTACCCTTTTTCTTGAAACTGGTGGTCTTGTTGACAATCAACACTTGATGCTCCTTCTTGATTTCTACCTTCGCAGCTTTTAGCATTGTGAAGAGCTCGGAAATCGTCTTATCCATCCCTTTCATATTATAGTTCATCATGAAGCTCTTGTAGCTTGGTGGCAGTGATTGAAGAACTCTAGCAATGACACTATCAACAGGAAGATTAACTCCCAGTTGAGTCAAGTGGTTATGGTACCCAGACATTCTGAGTATATGTTCACTGACAGAACTATTCTCCTCCATCTTGCAGCTGTCGAACTTATTGGAGACTTCATATCTCTCAATTCAGGAATTTGGTTGAAATATTAACTTCAACTCCTGGAACATCTCATATGCTCCATGACATTCGAAACATCGTTGAAGTCCCAGTTCTAAGCCGTAAAGCATGGCACACTGAACTATCGAGTAGTCATCAGCTTTACTCTGCCAGACGTTCTTAACGTCATTAGTAGTATCTGCAGCAGGCCTGGCACGTAGCGGTGCTTCCAGGACGTAATTCTTCTATGTAGCAATGAGGATAATCCTCAAGTTACGGTCCCAATCCGTGTAATTGCTACCATCATCTTTCAACTTTGCTTTCTCAAGGAACGCGTTAAAATTCAATGGAACGACAACACGGGCCATCTATCTACAATAACATAGACAAGCAAAATACTATCAGGTACTAAGTTCATGATAAATTTAAGTTCAATTAATCATATTACTTAAGAACTCCCACTTAGATAGACATCCCTCTAATCATCTAAGTGATCACGTGATCCATATCAACTAAACCATAACCGATCATCACGTGAAATGGAGTAGTTTTCAATGGTGAACATCACTATGTTGATCATATCTACTATATGATTCATGCCCGACCTTTCGGTCTTAGTGTTCCGAGGCCATAACTGCATATGCTAGGCTCGTCAAGTTTAACCTAAGTATTCTGTGTGTGCAAAACTGTCTTACACCCGTTGTGGATGAACATTGAGCTTATCACACCCGATCATCATGTGGTGTCTCGACACGATGAACTTTGGCAACGATGTGTACTCAGGGAGAACACTTTTACCTTGAAATTTAGTGAGAGATCATCTTATAATGCTACCGTCAAACAAAGCAAAATAAGATGCATAAAGGATAAACATCACATGCAATCAATATAAGTGATATGATATGGCCATCATCATCTTGTGCCTTTGATCTCCATCTCCAAAGCACCGTCATGATCACCATCGTCACCAGAGCGACACCTTGATATCCATCGTAGCATCGTTGTCGTCTCGCCATCTATTGCTTCTACGACTATCGCTACCCCTTAGTGATAAAGTAAAGCAATTATATGGCGATTGCATTGCATACAATAAAGTGACAACCATATGGCTCCTGCCAGTTGCCGATAACTCGGTTACAAAACATGATCATCTCATACAATAAATATAGCATCATGTCTTGACCATATCACATCACAACATGCCCTGCAAAAACAAGTTAGACGTCCTCTACTTTGTTGTTGCAAGTTTTACGTGGCTGCTACGGGCTGAGCAAGAACCGTTCTTACCTACGCATCAAAAGCACAACGATAGTTCATCAAGTTAGTGTTGTTTTAAGCTTCTCAAGGACCGGGCGTAGCCACACTCGGTTCAACTATAGTTGGAGAAACTGACACCCACCAGCCACCTGTGTGCAAAGCACGTCGGTAGAACCAGTCTCGCGTAAGCGTACGCGTAATGTCGGTCCGGGCCGCTTCATCCAACAATACCGCCGAACTAAAGTATGACATGCTGGTAAGCAGTATGACTTGCATCGCCCACAACTCACTTGTGTTCTACTCGTGCATATAACATCTACGCATAAACCTGGCTCGGATGCCATTGTTGGGGAACGTACTAATTTCAAAATTTTCCTACGCACATGCAAGATCATGGTGATGCATAGCAACGAGAGGGGAGAGTGTCGTCCACGTACCCTCGTAGACCGTTAAGTGGAAGCGTTATGACAACGCGGTTGATGTAGTCGTACGTCTTCACGATCGACCAATCCTCAGTACCGAACGTACGACACCTCCGCGTTCAGCACACGTTCAGCTCGGTGATGTCCCGCGAACTCACGATCCAGTAGAGATCGAGAGAGAGTTTCGTCAGCACGACGGCGTGGTAACAATGTTGATGAAGCTACCATCGCAGGGCTTCGCCTAAGCACCGCTACAGTATGACCGAGGTGGATTATGGTGGAGGGGGGCACCGCACATGGCTGGGAGAGATCAATGATCAACTTGTGTGTCTTTGGGGTGCCCCCTGCCCCCGTATATAAAGGAGATAGCGGGAGGCGGCCAGCCAGGAGGAGGGTGCGCCAAGGGGGGAGTCCTACTCCCATCGGTAGTAGGACTCCTCCTTTCCTAGTAGGAGTAGGAGAAGGGGAAAGGGAAGGAGAGAGAGAGGAGGAAGGAAAGGGGGGCTCCACCCCCCTCCACTAAGGCCCAATAGGCCCATTACATCCCCCGGGGGGTTCCGGTACTTCGATATATGTCCGAAACGTCCTGAAACACTTCCAGTGTCTGAACATAGTCATCCAATATATCGATCTTTACGTCTCGACCATTTTGAGACTCCTCGTCATGTCTGTGATCATATCCGGGACTCTGAACTACCTTCGGTACATCAAAACACAAAAAACTCATAATACTGATCGTCACAGAACTTTAAGCGTGCGGACCCTACGGGTTCGAGAACTATGTAGACATGACCGAGACACGTCTCCGGTCAATAACCAATAGCGGAACATGGTTGCTCATATTGGTTCCTACATATTCTACGAAGATCTTTATCGGTCAAACCACATAACAACATACGTTGTTCCCTTTGTCATCGGTATGTTACTTGCTCGAGATTCGATCGTCGGTATCTCAATACCTATCTCAATCTCGTTACCGGCAAGTCTCTTTACTCATTCTATAATGCATCATCCCGTAACTAACTCATTAGTCACATTGCTTGCAAGGCTTATAGTGATGTGCATTACTGAGAGGGCCCAGAGATACCTCTCCGACAATCGGGGTGACAAATCCTAATCTTGATCTATGCCAACTCAACAAGTACCATCGGAGACACCTGTAGAGCACCTTTATAATCACCCAGTTACATTGTGACGTTTGGTAGCACACAAAGTGTTCCTCCAGTATTCGGGAGTTGCATAGTCTCATAGTCATAGGAACATGTATAAGTCATGAAGAATGCAATAGCAACAAACTAAACGATCATTGTGCTAAGCTAACGGATGGGTCAAGTCAATCACACCATTCTGCTAATGATGTGATCCCGTTAATGAAATGACAACTTATGTCTATGGCTAGGAAACTCAACCATCTTTGATCAACGAGCTAGTCAAGTAGAGGCATACTAGTGACACTATGTTTGTCTATGTATTCACACATGTATTATGTTTCCGGTTAATACAATTCTAGCATGAATAATAAACATTTATCATGATATGAGGAAATAAATTATAACTTTATTATTGCCTCTAGGGCATATTTCCTTCAGTGGCAGCCACGACGGCCACCTCCCGCCTTCGGGTCGCGGTGGCAGATTGGGCGATGGCCCTGGCTTTCGACGGTGGGGTGGCGGCAATGGTGGCCGGCAACAGCTGCCGACGGGCAGCGGCGACGGAGCATGTGGTGGGTGTTATGCGCACACCCAACAGGGACGCCACGCGCACTACACTACATTGGGGACTACGCCAACGCCACGATGTAGCCTAGTTGTCCTCTAATGACGGTGGAGTGGCTGAGCGACAACGATGGAGTGGTGGCATTGGCGATTGTGAGAGAAGCAGACGAGATAAGCTACAGGGAGGGAGGGGGGAAATGTGACGCAGGACTCGCCGGCCATGAGGGTTTATATAGGAGGCCGGTAAGCATTGGGATTTTGGGGGATTTCACCGAGTCGGGCGAGAAGCTTGCGCGGCTATGCGTGGGAACCTGCGCGGTTGCACGAGAAGGGGCTCACCGATGATTCATTGGCGCCACTTTGAGCTAGCGTTGAGCCAAAAAAACGCCCCTACGCGTGATACGTCTCCAACGTATCTATAATTTTTGATTGTTCCATGCTATTATATTATCTGTTTTGGATGTTTAATGGGCTTTATTATGCACTTTTATATTATTTTTGGGACTAACCTATTAACCGAAGGCCCTAGTGCAAATTGTTGTGTTTTGCCTATTTTAGTGTTTCGTGGAAAAGGAATATCAAACGGAATCCAAACGGAATAAAACCGTTGCGAGGATCGTTTTTGGAACAAACGCAATCCAGGAGACTTGGAGTGGACGACAAGGAAGCAGCAAGAAAGCCACGAGGCAGGAGGGCGCGCCCCCCACCCTCGTGGGCCCCTCGCAGCTCCACCGACCTACTTCTTTCGCCTATATATACTCATATATCCTGAAAACATCCAGGAGCACCCCGGAACCCTATTTCCACTGCCACAACCTTCTGTACCCGTGAGATCCCATCTTGGGGCCTTTTCTGGTGCTCTGCCGGAGGGGGAATCGATCACGGAGGGCTTCTACATCAATACCATAGTCTCTCCGATGATGTGTGAGTAGTTTACCACAGACCTTCGGGTACATAGTTATTAGCTAGATGGCTTCTTCTCTCTCTTTGGATCTCAATACAAAGTTCTCCTCGACTCTCTTGGAGATCTATTCGATGTAATTCTTTTGCAGTGTGTTTGTCGAGATCCGATGAATTGTGGGTTTATGATCAAGATTATCTATGAACAATATTTGGTTCTTCTCTGAATTCTTATATGCATTATTTAAATATCTTTGCAAGTCTCTTCGAATTATCAGTTTGGTTTGGCCTGCTAGATTGATCTTTCTTGCAATAGGAGAAGGGCTTAGCTTTGGGTTCAATCTTGCGGTGTCCTTTCCCACACTACAAAAAAAAGACACATCCGTGACATTTTGGGCCGAACGAATTTTTTTTCTGTCATACATATGACACTTCTACGACGATAATTGTGACAAAACCCGGTATCATCATAGATGTGGTGGGCTCCTACTTCTATGACAAAAAATCATGACAAAAAATGGGCTTTTCATCCTGGGCGGGCCGGAGACGCAGTTGCATGACATTCTTTGGGCCGTCCATGATGGAAAAAACTGTGGTAGAAGCGAGGGCGAGGAAAATTTCGAGGAGTTCCCGGTTACGGTGGGAGGTTGGGGGCCGAGCGATGTGCGTTTCTCTCGTACACGTACGCGCGTGTGTGTGAGGCGTTGGCTCTAACTGAACCCGAGCGAGGTGTTGGGCTCTAACTAAACCCTAGCGATTGCACTACAGGCTGCGCGTTACTGAACCCGAGCGATCGATCGATGGCTGTTAACTGAACCCGATCGAACGATTCCTTCGCTACTGCTGCTAACTGAAGCCGATCGATGCTGCCTCTGGGATGAACAATGAGTGTTGGGGGGGGGGTTGGATGAACAGTTAGCGGTGGCGTTGCCTCTAGATAAACAGGACCCCGTGGTGTGGAGGGCTGGATGAACAGTAGACGGTGGAGGGGTGGTTGAATAGGACCTCGTGGTGTGCAGGGCTGGATGAATAGTAGACGGTGGAGGGGTGCCCGTGGAGGGGTGGCTGAACGGCAGCCGGTGGAGTAGCGCGTGGTGGAGGCTGGAGGAGGTCGACAGTAGCCCGTGGAGGCTAGAGGAGGTCGATGGTGGAGATGAACAGTATCCCGTGGAGTCCCGTTTTGCGGTACGCCACACCCCTCCCGATGAACAGGACCCCAGTTTCGACCGTAGGAGGTCCGTTTCGTCCGTTTTGCAGTACGCCACACCAATCCCGATCAACATGACCCCCGTTTCGACCGTAGGAGGTCCGTTTCGTCCGTTTTGCGGTACAACACACCCCTTCCGATCAACAGGACCCCCGTTTCGACCGTAGGAGGTCTGTTTCCTCCGTTTTTGCGGTACGCCACACCCCTCCCGATCAACATGACCCTGTTCCGAACGTAGGAGGTCTGTTTCCTCCGTTGTGTGGTACGCCAGGCCTCGTTTCCATCGCCTGTTCCGTCCAAGCCCTCCCGATGAACACGACCACGCATTCCATTCCGACCCAGCCAGTTGGCTCCCACACATTCCGTTGCCTCCCGATGAACACGACGCATTCCGTTGCCTCCCCATGAACACGACGACGACGCTGTTTCTCCGTTCCGACCCAGCCATGTACACGAGCCCTGGCCGTACGTATGCGCGAGTAGGCGTTCGAGACCCCGCCCGTATGTACACATACGTGGCTGTATTTTCTTTCTTACACCCTGGCCGCTGTACGTACGTGTACATGCTACTTGCGCACCTCTACATCCACCAGTATATATGTATGTACACGTTCGCGCCCAGAATGACAACGCTACATACGCTTCGACCAGGTGGGTCCCGACTGTCAGGCACTTCCTTGCCTGCGAAGATGTAGCTGCTGGGTCCCAGCAGTCAGGGGGTGAATCATTTTTTTGCCCAGACGCACTTCCTTGCGTGCGAAGATGTAGCTAGTGGGTCCCAGCAGTCAGGGGCAAACATTTTTTCGTGAAATACGGTGGCCTGTCCGGTGGGACCTCGCTGTCAGGTGGAGGAATAATTATTTTGCACGTAATAAGGAGGCACTTCCTTGCCGCGGCCGTGAACCCAGTTGTCAGCCTCTCCACGTACAGTCCACGTCCGATGGAAGCCGTTCCTTGACCACGTTGACCATGCCGCACCGAGAGCACCAGGGCGGTGGACGACAGCGAGGCCTAGGAAGGGGACGACGCGGAGCCGGGAAAGACGCAGGAGTGGATGCCCACACGTAGAGGAGTACGAGGGTTCACTGGTTCGCTGCGGTGTGAGGCTGCCGTCGCGGCAGAATAACAGGGGGTGTGGGTGAGTAGAGGGATGGCCTGGCCAGCGGTGGGAGTAGTAGGGGGCGGTGAGGCCTCCGCCGCATCGCAGCCGGCCACGGGAGGCGGGAGCACGAGGCACGACCGGCGCTGGTTTGGGCGGCTGGAGCAAGAAGACCAGAGGTCGAAGAAGCACTGCGGCCGTTGGATGGACATCCTATGATCACTGGAGCTAGAATCGTGCATATTGACTAAGTTGACAAAGCCCTCCATCCCCGTCAACTTAGTAGGCCCACAAGTCAGCCTGCCACTATACTGGGTCCCAGCTAACAGGGGGAGTATTCATTTTTTTGTGCGTAATAAGGAGGCACTTCCTTGCGTGCGAAGATATAGCTGGTGGGTCCGAGCTGTCAGCGGCGATAACGTTTTTTTCATGAAATACAGAGGCCGTTTCGGTGGGTCCCTGATGTTAGGTGGAGGAATCATTATTTTGCGCGTAATAAGGAGGCATTTCCTTGCGTGCGGTCGTGGACCCAGCTGCCGGCCTCTCCACGTACAGTCCACTTCAGATGCATGTCGGTCGTTGACCATGTTGACTAGGCCGCGTCGAGAGCACTAGGGCGGTGGACGACGGCGAGGCCTAGGAAGGGAACTACATGGAGGCAGGGAAGACTCGGCAGTTGTTTCCCATGCGGAGGGGAGTACGACTGTACGAGGGTTTACTGGTTCGTCTGCCGTTGCTGGAGAATAACAGCAGGTGTGGGTGAGTAGAGGGATGGCTAGGCCAGGGATGGGAGTACGGTGGGGCGGTGAGGCCTGTGCGGCAGCAGAGCCGGCCACGGGGAGGAGGGAGCAGCCAGTCCCACCGGCGCTTGTTTGAGCGGCTGGAGCAGGAAGAGCAGAGATTGAAGAAGCACGACGGCCGTAGGATGGCCATCCAACAGTCACTTCTTGTGCGTCAACCTTTTTTTAGGAAAGCCTCAAATATGTTGAAAACAGCATACAACTCATCTGCCATTATTTCTAATAATTTACAGCCCATTTGCTAATTATTAAGGTTTTTTTGGAGCCCATATTCTTTTTGTTAGCATTACAACCCATATTGTGGCCACGGTTAAAAAATAATACAAAATTTTGCATATTTCGGTGTGGTCCGAACTGTTTTTAATCCTGAAATTTCGACTCACATTCAAACTGATTTAAAAACTAAATGTATATCAATATAAAATCCAACAAATTCTCCACGCATAAAAATTAATGTAATTTAAAATCTCAAAATGAAAAAAAGATATTTGAAACTAATTGCCGGTTTGATGTGTTTTAAAAATGTACAACCCATTTGTCATTACTGATGGGCCATTTTCTCGGCCAGCCGAATGAAAGCTCTCCTCGTCTTGAAAGATTTGCAGTCCAATAGGCCTGACAAAGCGACTTACTTGGCAAATCACAAAAAAACTGGGTTGTGGCCGTGGACCCAGCTGTCAGCCTCTCCACGTACAGTACTCTTCCGATGGAAGTCGTTCCTTGACCACATTGACCACGCCGCGCGGAGAGCACCACAGTGGTGGACGATGGCGGGGCCTAGGAAGGGGACGACGCGGAGCCGGGGAAGACGTGGTAGTGGAAGCCCGCGCGGAGAGGAGTACAAGGGTTCACTGGTTCGGCTGCGGTGTGAGGCTGCCGTCGCCGCAGGGCCTGGCCAGCGGTGGGAATAGTAGGGGGCGGTGAGGCCTCCGCGGCAGCACAGCCGACCACGGGAGGCAGGAGCATGCGGCACGACCGGCGCTGCTTTGGGTGGCTGGAGCAAGAAGACCAGAGGTTGAAGAAACGGCCGTTGGATGGACATCGTACGGTCACTGGAGCTAGAATCGTTCATATTGACTAAGTTGACAAAGCCCTTCGTCCCCGTCAACTTAGTAGGCCCACAAGTCAGCCTCCCACCAAGGTGGGTCCCAGCTAGCCGGGGGAGTATTCATTTTTTTGTGCGTAATAAGGAGGCACTTCCGGTGGGTCCGAGCTGACAGCGGGGGGAACATTTTTTTCGCGAAATATGGTGGCGCGTCAGGTGGGTCCCAGCAGTCAGGGGGCAAACGTTTTTTCGCAAAATACGGTGGCACGTCCAGTGGGTCCCTGTTGTTAGTTGGAGGAATCATTATTTTCCGTGTAATAAGGAGGCACTTACTTGCTGTGGCCGTGGACCCAGCTGAGACTCTCCATGTATAGTATACTTCCGATGGAAGTCGTTCCTTGACCACGTTGACCTCGCCGCGTTCCGTTGCATGCATGCGTCCATGTGCGTGGTGCGTCCCCACTATCAGCCTCTCACGTACAGTCATCTTCCGATGACTCTCGGTTGTTGACCACATTGACCATACCGTGCCGAGCACACCCAGACTGGAACGACCCGGAGATGGGGAAGACGGGGCAATGGAGTCGCAGATGGAGAGGAGTGGGAAACTTCACTGGTTCGGGTGCGCGGTAGCATAGCCGCGGTGCCGCCCACGGGAGACAGGAGCAAGAACAGAGGTTGAAGAAGGAGCATGGCTGTTGGATTAACATCCAACGGTCCAGCTGCTAGAATCATTTGTTGATTAAGTTGACAAAGCCATGCGTACATGTCCACTTAGTAGGCCCACAAGTCAGTCACCAAATCTGACGGGTCCCAGTTGTCAACGGGATGAATTTTTTTTTTCGCAAAACAAGGAGGCACTTCCTTCCATGCGAAGATACAGCAAGTGGGTCCCAGCTGTCAGGTGGAGGAAACATTTTTTCAGCTTAATAAGGAGGAACTTTCCTTGCGTGCGACCATGGACCTCGTGGGTCCCAACCGTTAGGCTCTCCACGTACAGTCCTCTTACGATGACTCTCGTTTGTTGACCACGCCGCACCGAACGCAGCGAGGTGGTGGACGACGACGAGGCCCCGGACGGGAACGACTCGGAGATGGGAAAACGCGGCAGTGGAGTCGCATATTGAGAGGAGGAGAAGGGTTATAACTGGTTATGTTGCGGCGTGGGGCTGTAGTCTGTGGAGAATAACAAGAGGTGTCGAGGGGTGGAGGGATAGCCTGGCCGGCGGTGGGGTAGCGCTTCACAGCGATGCGTGATAAGCAGAGCCGCTAGCCGCCGGAGGCCGGACCAGGCGGTCCCGGCGACGCCGGAGGAAGAAGACGAGAGATTGAAGGTGCATGTCGGCCGTTGGATATAAATCCAATGGCTGTGGATGACACAATCATTTGTTGACCAAGTTGACAACGCCCTGCGTAGGCTTCGACCTATTGGCCCACATGTCAGCCTGCAAAAATGTGGCATATATTTAACCCATGTTTTCTAGAATGTACAGTCCATTTGCTGGGCTGGGTGAACAAATAATTTCGTGTCAATCAGGCCCATTTATATTTTCTAAGAAATCCCAGCCCATTTGCACTTCCTTGAAATACACGTATTAGGTGGGCTCATTATATATATAATGTTATGTTAGAAGGAGCAATTAATATCAAAGAATAAACCGGAGAGGCACATTTTTTATATGGATAATTAAGAAATTAGCGAGTTATTGCTCAAAATAAAAATGAGCGCGTTATTATTAAATTGGTCCTTAAAATCTTTGCAAGCTTTTGTACGCAATCACCAGGATTTTCCTTGCATGTGAGTAAAAAACAACCAGGATTTTCCTTGCTAACTTCCGTTAAACATTTACTTTTATAAGTTAATAACACGTGGGATGTTTTTATAATGTATATATAAGTCTCTATAAAATATACGATAATAGTAATAATATAAATATATATAATGTGGTTAGAAGGGAAAACATAAATTGAACACAACATTACTTTTATAAGAAACCTGCGTTTTATACCCCACAGTAGGCATACTAACAAGTTCACACACAAATACAAAAAAAAAGGTAAACATTCATATCAAACTCACAGGACACGTTCATATTCATAGCCAACATTCACTATCAACAACTCAAAAGATTCATATATACACAAGCTCAGCATATCTATGCATCCAAATGATTGATAGATCACACGACAATATTCATACATAATTCACAAAAAGATTCAGATATACACATGTTCAGTATGTTTATGCATCCAAATGATTGAGATCACATCCAATATGATCCATGGACGAACTTTAATTACCTAGGGTACAGACTGGTAAATGGTGTTCAATCGGAGGTACTTCTTGCTAAAATTAGTTCTTGTACGAGTAAACTTTCGAGGACATAAGAGGCAGCACAGACAATTTGAACTTTGCTTGTAGGTTTATCCTCAAATAGTGGCCTCGTGCCGAGGGAGGTTTGAGCAACTTGGCCACTACTTTCATCCAACTAGTTTACTGGCTCATCTTGGTCCTGTATCTCGCCAAAATTCTACATTGCAGACGAGAAAGGAGGTGGTTGAGAAAATGAACCACCCAAATTTTTTGTGCAGTTCAACTGAAATGGAGCATCCTTGGCGTGCAGACTGATTAAGTGCCAGATGAATATATGCGTCAACCAACTTGTCTGGAATCTTTAGACTCCATGCCATATAGTTCGCTACCATATGTGCCGATAACCAAAAGGCACAAGTTGGGACCAAGGAGTGGACTGCGTTTTTATGGGCCATGCACCAAGCAATATTTTTGGCGTTCACTCTCCTAATACTTGGAGTTTGACAATTGGTTGACGCCGGTTGATACTCGAATGAATATAGGCACTTCTTGTCAACATCGATGTTTGTCTGAGTGAACTTTGGAGTACATAGCAGCAGCATAAGTACCTGTCCATCTGATCATTTTGTGCAGTTCTATTGAAATCACCCGATGTAATGATTTGCCTGCGAGTTCAGGCTCCAAATTATTCCTTTATGAAATCGGCAAACAGTAGCACAAAACCAAATTACCAATACATATGACAGGCACAATAATCAGGATAAAGACCACTACCAACCTGTGTGAGGTAGGATATCAATTACTATTTCCTTTGACTGGAAGCCGAGATAAGCCAAGTGACTGACAGCAAAGGAAGAAAGCAAGCGGAGATTAGCGACTGATAGGAAAGGATGGAAGCTGTCGAGGCAATGAAGCACCCAAAGTTTTTGTGCAGTTCCACCAAAATCGAGCATCCCTGTTGGCACATATATTGAGAGAGTGAGATTACTGTAATAGTGGGACTAGTTGATGAAACATACACTAACAAATAGAAGCACCCTCATTATCTTAATGGGTAAAGTTAGCAACATAGTAGTCTTGCTTAAAGAGAGGTATTAGTTTATTTAATCAGTGCCAATTAGCTCAACTCAACACTCAAAGCATTGCCATTTATCATAGGTTGCAAAACTTTAACGTGCAAAGATAAAGGAGTTTCTCATGACAGTAGCACGATACGAATAGAGATGATAGCAAACTAATATGGATGAAGGCCTTAGGCCCGTACCAACCTAAGAAAAAATCTTATTCATGTAGTCCCATAAGAGATGATAAAGCACTCACTAGAATCACAAATAGTATATATTTTTGTGCACTTCAAATGTATGGTTGAAATAACTCTTGTTTACCAGTGCTGAGATTATATCGAAAGATTATCAAGAACTTCCAGCAGAGTTAAAGCACTGGCTGGGATATAGTTCATTGTATTGTCTTGTGTAGTTCCACTAAAATGTATGATTGGCACAACATGATCCCTGTTTGCACAAGTAGGAACAAGGTGAAACCTTCATTAGCTTAGTGAGAAAGGATAGGAAGACATTAGCATATTACTCAAACAGTAGCATTAAATTCATGATGGACAATATGCAAAACATTGCCTCATTGAACCAATGGCAATAAATTGACATGCAAAACAATAGCACTATTATGTCATGATACTAATAATATTCCCTCCCTGCTCCACCACATGATTCACCTCCATAGACAAACATACACACGTACATGATTCAGCATAGGGTACTACTAAAGATTTGTTTAACTCCAACAGGAAAATTAGGCAGTAATAAATTAGTGGTACTTAAGTACTCCTAATTAATTAAGTGAGACATCAGAAGTGTAAGGGCTCCTTGGAGGACCGTCTCACATGTAAGTTAGTCGTTGCCGGAGCCCTTGAATGGCCTCGACTGAGGCCTCTGGCTTTAGCAAGATTGCCTTGGCACTGTTTATTCTTCTTCTTCTTCCTCTTCATGCTCTGTTTCTCTTTCTCCTCACCAGTTGGTGAAACCAAGCACATGATTGGCCTTCTAATTCAGAATTGGTTTTGTCAGTGAGGGAGTACAAGTGTACTAGTAAAAAACAACATTATTTTCTCATGGCAGTCGGAAAATAGAGATGAACACATGCATTAAATATCATTCTTACCTAAAGGAAGGTTATGGCGCCAATATGGATGATGAGGATTGGAACACAGATCTCCCCTTTGTGTAGTTCCACCAAAATGAACCAACTGTTCCATTCTAACATTCCAGTTAAACAGCACAAAAGTCACTTCTTTTAAGAAGAGTTTTGTGCAGTGCACCAAAAGGTCACAACAGCAACGAGGTGAATTGGATATCCCTGTTTGCACAAAAAGGCTCAGAGGAAACAGCCAGAGTCTCAAACAATTGCAGCCAAAAACATTTGGCTAAACTTGTCATGGCTTATAACAGTGGCATGGCTTCATTTTTACCACGGACATTAGATTAAGAACAGCTAAGGTTGCGTTCGGTTCACAGGTTTGGTGCAGGATTTTCGTAGGAACACAATTCCTACGGTATTCTTTCCCTTCCAACCGTTCGGAACACGGGAAAGGTGAATAGTGTTTCATAGGAAAGCTGGTCTGGTAGTACTGATTCCATAGGATTAGAAACATCCATGCGCTGCTCATTTTTTGGGCGGCAGCCCGAGGCAGTCGCTCGCTGCCATGCGTTAGACAGGTTGCTGTGCTGTGTTGCCAGAATAAAAAATCAACCTATGTGTGGTACATGAGGTGAGGACAAGAGTAGTCACTATGCAGCTGAATAAACAAATAGCATGTCATACTGCCAAGCATGCTACTCTAAAAAAACAAATCTGTACATTTCGTAGTCCATCCGAACACATTCTCTTGAGAGTTTCCTCCGGTTCGCTGTTCCATAGTTTTATACCTACATTCCTTTCCTATTCCTCTATTTTCATCAAAACCTATGTTTTCAGCCCCTTTATTCCGAACGGAGCCTAAATATTTGGTATAAGGGCATGGGACAGTGGGTGCACCAGCAGTCCAGCACCATGTACGTAAACAGGGGCATAAAGTGGTGATTCATAGTTTGTTGCCCCGAGAAACAAACATCCAAGAAACATATATGGGTTGGTCCCATTTTTGTTCACTCTAGCCACCTACTCCTATGTGTGGATAGCAAATCTAGTCCTGGTCATACCACTGTGTACAATGTTACCCCTATATTTCCCTTTTCGACCAAGAGACCGGTTGGATGACCAGTCTGTACTACTTTCACCCCCTTTCCTTCCTGTTTGTACCAAGTCCGATGTACATACTAAATTCCCCCACCCCCACTTTATTTCTTGTTTGAACCAAGTACTCCCTCCGTCCGGAATTACTTGTCATCAAAATGGATGTGTCTAGAACTAAAATACATCTAGATACATCCATTTCAATGACAAGTATTTTCGGACGGAGGGAGTACAAGATTCGACTCCATGAAGTAGCTTTACCTCTAACAATAGAAGAAGAAAATATGTGATGTTGGACCATCTGATCGAGAGGGGCTGAGAGGTAGAAAATGATGCACATGCAGCGACATAGCGAGCTGGGGAAGTAGAGCTAAGGCGGTTTCGAACGAAGATATACTTGAAGGTCGTCGGGATGTGGATAGGTGGGCGGCGGGAGGCCGGATCCGCCCACAGGCAACGACGAAGGGATCGGAGGACCTCCCGCACCGGCGCTCGGCCAGAGATAATGGTGCGGCCGGCAGTGGGTCTCCTCCCTCGCCGTCGACGACGCCCTAAACGCTGCCCCTCCTCCCCTTCACCGGCGGAGGGGGATACGTCCGGATCTGTAACCAGCGGTGAGGATAGAAAGCTAGTGTTTTTTGAAGGGAGAAAGACAGTGTTACTACCCCTATCTTGTTTAGATCTGGAGAGGATGAGAGTGTGTGAGTAGAGCAACCCTAGCAAGCAAGCACGGAGGCTCCGACCTATATATACGTAGTGGGGTAGTTTTCCTTTTTCACTCCATCAAAACAATCGTTTAAAATTGTGTACTACTACATGCCAGGTCGCGGGTTTTTTTAGTTGTTGATTGTTTTTTGAGATAGCTACCTGCTTGTTCCAAGTGGTGTTACGGTGTGCCAGGTCGCACCTTGTATCGTTCAAGTCTGGTACTACAAGTCCCTCCATTAAATGAACAACCGCCCCCTTGTAAAAATTGTGAACAAGCCCACGGCTAAAATTAGCGGAAACGTGGGTTGCCCCAACATGCATTATTATTTATATTTTCTACTCCCTCCGTTCCTAAATATAAGTCTTTTTTATTAGCCACACCTAAGACAAGAATTTTTTTATTAGCAGTGAACCCCACATGTCATAGACACAAAAATTGTGGCAAGATTCCCTTAGGCAAGCCAAAGTGTGTCTAACAATTTGAGCAACTCAGGTTAGGCAAGTGTGGCAAGTGTGGGAAAAATAATGTGGCAACATAAGACACACATAGTCACAATCCAAACAGCCCCGTAATTTTTTGTGACATGCATGAAAATTTGGTTAGTTAAATTTATAGTCAAAATTTGGCAAGGTGCATCAAATCAACACATGCAAGTATCGAAAGGGAAGTCACGGCATGCATGCATGCGTTGTACTCCCTCCGTTTCCAAATATAAGTCTTTTTAGAGATTGCAACAAGTGACTACATACGAAGCAGAATATGTCTACTCCTACATACGAAGTAGCCCATTTGAAATGTGTAAAAAGACTTATATCGAGTGCAGTGCTTTGATGTGTCGCGTCAACTCGTACAAGACCGAGAAATTTGATTACTACAACGCCCTCTCCCTCGCGGACTGAGTTCCGGTGCCTTAACTACACCTGCCTTTGGCTGCATGACAGGAGGGTCAACCACCTGTTGGGCCCACCTGTCTTAGACGCAAAGGCAGGAGCAGTAAGTAGAAGCTTTCGCTACACGCTATCCCTCCCGCACGAGGTGGACGGACATGCAACAGTGGATTTGATACTGTAGAAGTAGGAGTAACATCATTGTTCGTCTTCTCGAAGAGGCGAAGAGCCAAGCGCAACCCAAACATGGCAGTTGCGAACGCTCGCGTGGTGCGGTTCCTTGGAGTACTAGCCAGGCTCTTGCATGAGACAAAGTTGCTATTATTTAACAATTAAACTCCATTATCCATTGGTTGATACTCATTATGCATAGGTCCACGCGCTTAGCACCGTTTCCTCTTGGGGTCACCAATGTTTATTTGCTAATTAATAGCATTGCATGCAATGAAATAGCCATTGCAAGTCATTAAAAGCATGCACACCTCTCATCTCTTATTGGTTGATATGTCAAGAAACAAGAAACAAGGTAGAAGTTAATGCACCGCGCCTAAGTGTTTTGGGACTATTTGTTTTCGTAAGATGACTTACACACCTAGACGGAGGGAGTAGTATAGCCCTGTAAACCGGAAAGGAGTATTTGCCTTTCTAGAGATTTCAACAAGTGACTAGACTACACCGTGTGCAGTACTCCCTCCCTTCCGATTTATAGGGCTCAAATCTCAAATCTCATGAACCAAGGCATTTTGTGACTGGAGGAATGTATCTCAAAACTACCCTAATTAAACTCATGCATTAATTACGTAGTTCTCTCGTTTTCCTGTCCACCTTGGTCGCGATGCACAATATTGAGCACTCCTATATGACTAGCCGCTCTATCTACATGCAGGACATTTCAAAGCATCCGGGCCCGCGTGCCATCCACCAAATCGTAGCGAGGTGCTACAGTCGAGACTCACCTGTCACCCCAGTGTGGCCATCATGACCCGTCATATCACAAAACCCACACCTTTACCAGCAGTGGTAAGGTGGCCTCCAAGTTGGACTGGAAGAAGCAACCATCATTTCACTGGAACGCTCGTTCAAGTCCTTTCTTCCCTTTCTTGAAGAAAACCTCACTCCAGGCTACTCACTTCTGCCATTTTTCTTCTGTACCGACGAAGGAAAGGTGGGCGAATCAGTGATGCTGCTATATTTTCATTCCAAGAATCTTCTTTTTGCGAAGCACCGACTGATTCTCACATCCTATTATTTTCCCGTTTTCATTGCGATTGTGGATTCCTTTCGATTGCTTTTTGTTTGTCAGTTCATTGATGGATCCTGGCACTAGGCAAAGAGTTGCCGGCGGACAACCCACTAGAGACAGCGATCTCACGAAGTGAGCACCGACCAACGAGTTGACCATGTTGGTGGGCCAACCCATGGAGATGAAGAACTCCAAGAAACAAGCACCGGCGAAAGAGTTGAGGACGTTGGCGGACGAACTCCTCAAATAAAGTTAGAAGAACAGCAAGGGCCCCACCGTGCCTACCCCGGGAACTCTGATTGCCACCTATGTGAGGCTCAAGACCGAGTTTGAGGAGATAGTCACCGTTGAGAAGCAGTATTCCCCTGGCAAGGTGATGGCCCCCATCGAGGACGAGGAGATGGCCCCCGGAGGGATGAGATCCCCCGGTGAGCTGCACAAGGTAAAAATAATGGCTTATTACCATAGTTGTGGTTTTTGATTATTTGCAATGTGCTTGCTAATATGTTAGGGTTGTGCAGGTGCCGGTGGACGTCCTTGATGATTCCGATGTCGTGGCCCGTCCTGTTGGCATCGCCCCGGAGATCGATTCTGATGCCGCTGTCCATCCTATGGACATCGCCCCAGAGATCGATTCCAATGTCGTGGTCAGTCCTGTGGACACCGCCCCAGAAATCGATTCCCATGCCAGTGTCCGTGTTGTGGTCATTGCCCGAGAGATCGATGACAAGAAATAGTTGGTCGCGCTAATCCTTCAGGGTAGTTTGCATTTCCCTGTGTTTAATTACCAGAACGATGTGTGTTATCAAACCATCTTAGGGATAGTGCACTATCTTGTGCGGGCGGATCTTGCTACTTTTGTTTGATAGTGAATCATGCGATGAATCATGCGAACCCTCTCCGAGTTATGGAAACAGATGTATCCTCACCGGCTTTTGATGTAATATATGGCATGCTTAGATGTAAGTTTGAACTGTTTATCGTATCAGCAGGGCTTGTTTAATGATTCTTGGTGTTAGTAGGCTAGCTACTATGCGAGCTATAGTACTTGCAAAACACTCACCGAAGAGAAACGTTGGGGTTGATGAGCTCGTGGTACGCTTATACTTATCCATCGTCGATCGACCAATAGCCCTAGCTCCTAAAATTGTAGGCTTAGCGATCGATCAGACAATAGTCGACATACATTCAGGCCTCATTTAGTTCATAGGGTAGGAAAATTGTAGCAAAAGTATAGAGAATGTGCAACACAAAATCATAGCAGTGCAGAGACGTACTCCCTCCGTTCCAAAATAGATGACCTAGGCGGGCTAGTTTGGCCTAGTGGGTTTCAGTGATATGACGTGGTACAGTGCTGTCCAGTCTTCGCGTGTGGTAGCAGTATTGCGGGTACAGTAAGTTTTCTTGAAGAAGCGGAATTCAACGAAGTCAAGATGGTTCCTTCGTCCGAACAACTTACAGTGGGAAAGGTTGGGCCTGCGATACGACCGGGGTAGACCAGGATAATTTTGTGCACGGCAGGTGGACCAGGATGGTCGACGTCCCACATGTCGGCGAATGGAAGTATTCTTTCTGATATAGAGGACAAGCAATGAGTATTCATTGTTTATTTTTGATGAAAGCTATTATCTCCATTGTTACGACGGTGGAGTGTGAAACACGGCAGCCCAGTGAACTTGGCATGTGCACCACTCCCTCCTTCCTCATGTAATGCCCAGGTTACAGCTTTTTCTCACTTTCTCTCTATCTATTTCCTCTCAAATGTTTTTTACCTTTCTTTTTTAAGACACAATTGTTTTTATGCCTTTTTTAGAATTATTTTTTATACCTAGGAGCACGTGTAGAGACGGGCTCTTGCAGAGCCCACTCCTTCACTTTGTCAATGCCTCTCTCTCCTCCACATAAGGAGTACTACTTGCTATGCATGCATGCGTCGGGCAGCTGGCGTCTGGAGGGGCCAGGGCGGTGAGAGCGGGCTCCGGAAGCGGTCCGGACTCCAGCATGGCCCACCTCACATTATCACCATATATTTCTTGGAGCCCGTGCGCGGCGGGCGGGCGATCTCTTCTCCCTCCCCCGTTTCTCTCTTCTCAGCCGACGCCCGCCAAGCGATTAGATTTCGTCTATCGACGGTTTAATCAATTACGGTCCCACATGTCAGTGAAATTTCAAGACAACATGTGCCCCCTCTGGTGAGCGGCGTGCAAGCCGTACTGTCGGGGTTGCGATGCGTACGAGTCGTAAGTGTGCCGCCTTTTCCTTTAGAACTTGCGAAGTGCAACATTTTCGCGTGATCGATCGATAGAAATCCAGAACAAAATGATGAGGGCAGTGCTTTCCCGCTTGTTAGGCAGGCTAGTTCGAGTGATGTGACGTGCTACAGTGTCGTCCACTTGCTCCATTTTTATGTAAGCAAGAGTTTACACTCTTACGCGGGAGGAGTGCGAAACACCACAGATCTGATTTTGATCGAGGGATAGTTGTTCCCTGCCAAATAATGGAGGATTGTTAGCGATTATAGCATGATAGTTAGGGCATCTCCAGCGCTGACCCACAAATTTACACCGGCATCTGTCCGAGGACACTGATGGATGCCATCCGATGCTACCCACATACCTTTCGACAACTATATGAACTAACCGGACAAAATTCATGCAAACAAAGCAAATTTCAAATTAACCGAATGAAATTCATTACATTTCGAAAACTTTTCCTACAAACTGGACGAAATTCATTACATATTTCGCACAAACCGTACTAAAACCTACTGTAAACCTAATCTAAACGATCGCCGGCACCCGACCACCATCTCCGGCCATGAACCCGAGAAAGCCGGCCATTGCCTTTGCCTCCTCCTCATCCGCCTCGATAACCTCCTCCTCCGGAGCACAAGGTTTTGAAGATTTCCGCCTCCACGTCACTGTCAAGCGGCTAATCGGCCGTCGATGTTTACCCCACCAAGCTTGGCATCGATTGAGTGGAGTAGCGGTGGCCTTCCCGGGATCAGAGCAGCGGCGACCTACCGTGTACTGCTCTTCCTCGCTGCCAGTTGCACCCGTGCCCGCACGCCGGCTTTGTGGTCGTGGCGGCAGAGGGCGACCGGGGGGTGCCAGCGATCTCCTTCGTATGCTCCTGCGACAGTAAGTCGAAGAGAGCTTTGGAGCGCGCCCGGAGCGGAGCCGCCGATGTCCCTCGTCTGCTACTGTGACAGTACGTCCAAGAGAGCTTCGAAGCGCCAGGAGGCCATGGTTGAAGTGGTGCCGACAGAAGGAAGGGACCGGAGGAGAATAAGTGTGGGTCTTTGGCTATGGCTGGGAGCTGGGGCTCAAGTTAATATAGAGGGCGAATGGCAATGAGCCGCGGCAGACGGATGGACAACTGGCGCCGGAGTAGGTTCGTCGGGCGTGAATGCAGACGCTGCTTCAATGACTTAACTGTAGATACGTTTGGGTTACTGACATGTGGGCCCAACGGGCATCTGGCCCGCATGTCAGTGACACACCAATTGCACCTGCAATTAAGTCTAGTGAATGCGGCATTGACATTCTGGAGAGACGGTGATCGTTTCAGGCGGGAAGCGCACGCTAGCGATGGAAGGGGTTTTGGTGTGCTATGGCACTAAGATCGGTCGCTCACGATAGTACATACTCCGTGCCATACTACCCTCTCTAGCTTAGGCTGTTTTATAGATTGTCGTTGTGATGGACTATATACATGAGCAAGGCGGTCTGAGTATGACCGTTGGTGTTGAGCCAGGTGACTACATGCTCGGCGTTCGCGTAGGCCTCCATCAAATGTCTAAACAGTAATGTCAGGCACCACCGGGGCGCGCAGGTGATGGGCTCGCCGTTTGCGTTGCGCCATGAGCAGGACTTTGATTTAGAGGGCGACGTGCATGCATTAGCATGCTTTGACAGCATGAGTGTGAGTGTCTGACGCGAAGTATTTCATTTTCATTTGGCTGACGAGGGTGCGTTGCAGCGACGAGTCCGTGGTTTGATTCGCCACATACGCATAATTTTGGTTTTTACAGTATTTCTTTCTCCATTGACAGGTAGGCCCGTGTAGATAGATAAAGAACACGAGCTGATGAGGTGCATGCGGACTGTTTGACTGGTCAACCAGACAAATACGGAGCTATACACTGAGCTAGTGACCATATAATCACCATATCTCGTATACAATGATCAAAGTGAGCTATCAAGACAAGTTCGATGACCACCAATGCATTTTACTCGGTAATAAATGACCAGGATTGAAGGGGAATCCAAATTTTCTTCGTCTTCTGTCCTTGAGCTCTTGACAAACCAATGCACTATACGGTTGTCCGGCCACTCCACCCCAGAGCTCTCACCAAGTGTCGTTCATGCCACCGCGCCGCACACTAACCGGTAAGGCAGCGATGGCATCCCACCGCGCCGAGTTCCTCGCCGCCCACGACCGCACACAAAATGGTAGGGAAGCGACGGCATCCCGCCGTGCTGAGTTCATCGCCGCTCACAACCTCACAACTATCTGGGAGGAATTTGAAGATGCCAAGGCCAAATGGGTGGTAGAGCAAGAGGCGGCCAAAGCCGCACAGAGGGAGCGGAAAAGTCAGAAGCACTCAAGAAAAGAGAGGCCCACCGCCGCAAGAAAGAAAAGGACGCACGCGCTGCTGCGGAGAGGTCAGCGGAGATCCAAGCATGGTGGGGTGTCGCCGACAAAGCTGAGAAGGAGAACAACGGCTTCTGGCCAGCATGTGAGAAGTAGTAGTACTAGTAGTTAGTGTGTGTGTCTGTGTCTGAGTACGAGCATGTACCAATACTACTAGTTACTACTGTAGTTTTTAGAGCAAATTACCAATACATTAGCCTAGACTAAATGGAAAAATTCCTATCCTAAGCATCAAATGGCATCTCTTTCTCTATAGGAATTGAGATGCATGTCATCTCACTTCCTATGATTTTCATATTCCTATCCTATGAACGAAAGGAGGCCTCTGTTGGAGTAACTATTGTAGCTAGCAGTACTGCTGGTACAGTAGTTTTCTTCAAGAAGCGGAATTCAACGAAGTCATGATGGTTCCTTCGTCCGAGAAACTTCAAAGTGGGAAGTGGGCCTATGATTTGATGGCTCATTAGTCATTGTTACTGCGTCGCGACGACCTGGGGGACTCTCCCTTGGAGTTCTGCATGCATGGCAAGTGGACCAGGATGGTTGACGTCCCACATGTTGGCGAAAGGAAGTATTCTTTCCGATACCGAGGAGCAAGGAAACCGCGTGGTATAGTATCACTGTTGATTGGTTCACAAAAAAAATAGTATCACTGCCGATTTATAATTATTTTTTATTTCTGATGAATACTAGCGTTTCAACTCTTATGACGAAGGGTGCCAAACATGGCACGTGCTGGATATCCCACACATCAGCGAAAGGAGTGGGACATGAACAGCGTGGTAGAGCCCAGCGTAAAAAATAGCGTGGTAGAGCGTCTCCACTTCTTCCACTTCCGGGTCGGAGACCACACGTAGTAGTACTTAGTGGTATGAACGATACAAAGTGCGACCTGGAGAGAAAGACACGTCTAGTTGGAAGGTCTCAGGGCATACACGTAAACAAATATAAAAGTTAATATGTGCCTCCAACTAATATAGTAGTAGTAGAGTACTTAGGCACGTACTCCATAACATCACCGTGCATTGCACGTACAACATTTAGTGGTATTACGTAGTAAGAGACAAATGCCGCCCAAGAGTTCCCTTCTCGACCTACTTTTGGGTGTTTGGTAGAGTGTATGGAGGGTGCATGAGTCCACACTAGTTTAGCACAAATACACTAGAAGCATGCATGAAGAGAGCATGCATGAAGAGGGGTGTTGAGTTGAGCATTCATGAAGAGGGAACAACTATGCTGAGACGAGAACGCAACCAAACACACCCTATATGCCACGCATGTTCATACCATTTGTGCCTTTCTACTTCACTTACAGCGCTACATTACTCAGGTTCGTACATCCACTCCTGGGTACATGTCCGTCTCGTAGTTCCAGTCCCACGTGTTCTTCATATAGATGGAACGATCCTTGCATAACACGTGCACCTTGATGCTAGATGTCTCGCGTGTTGGCAAAAGGATGAACAAAGCTCACGTAAAAAAACAGTTTTGCTAAAGCACATCTAGATGTGCCGTAAGTATTGCACATCTAAGTCCTATGTCATTGATCTTACGTTACGATTCGTGTGGATATTTTCTTTTTCTTTTTTCTTTTCCTCTTTATGCTTGATTCACTCACTTAGATGTGCAATAACTAGAGCACATCTAGATGTGCCCTAGACACACCCTAAAAATAGAGTGGAAGAACATAGATTCCGGACGACCGAGAAGGAGCAAGTAACCTCGTGGTGGAGCGTCTGCACTCAGAATATTTAATATTATTCAGAGATATAAAATTAACCAATCATCTCCACAGTGGACTGGAAGAGTATGAAACACGGCAGCCCAGTGTAATTACATCATACTAGTACATGGCTAACCCACGCTATCACCATATTTCTTGGCTTCCGTGCGACACCTATCTCTAGTAATCCAGCAGCCTGTATCACTTCTCCCTCCTCGTGTCTATCAAAGTGCGGTGGGCTGGCGTTTCTGCCGTCTATTGAGGTCAGTTAACTATCACATGTTAGCGACATGCCAAGAGCATTGTAAAAAAATTCCTTTCATGTTCTGTTTTCAAAAAGAAAAAATCCTTTCACGTATGAATTTGCCTGTATGCTTTGAGCAACTTGCATGTCCTATACTGCTCCTGTTTGATACTCTAACTTAGCTAGAGGTTAGACTAACTCATGACTAACCCTGAACTAACTGTAGCCAAAGAGGTGTTTGGGTGACATGGTTAGATTAACAATAAATGCACTTCATGGAGAGAGAAAAGTGATTTTCAGTGGTCCCAATGAGAACTATCTCCAGTTAGCACCTCTTGGGTGGGATAGTTTTTTTGGTGGGTTCGGTGCAACTTGGTCCAATTTAAACCCTCATGCTTGGATACTTTAGGGCTATCTGAGCCCCAACTAGCTCAAACTAACTCTAACCCATGGATCCAAACAGGGTCTATGGCCAGTCTCGACGCGGAGCAGTCGCATGCACCGGGAAGCGGCGCTCTCTCGGCCGTCGTGCCACTTCAAAGCCGGCGCCAGTGAGAGGTCGGCTCCGCTCTGGCCGGGCATTAATGCGGCACTGACGCTCCAGGGCGACGCTGAATATTTCATGCGGGAAGCGCGTGCTGGCAAGGGAGTATAGGTTTTGAACCGTTTCAGGTGTAGTACTGGTAGTTTGCAAAACTACTCAATTATTGCACTCAGTTTCCTAAGAAATTGTGGTAAAAACGTTACTCCACAGCCCGCTTCCCTTCTCCTTCCTCTTTCACCGCCCGCGCACGTTCGCGGGAAGCGACCGGTCAACCCTTATATAGGAGTGCTAGCACAAAAAGATGCATGCATGACCACTAAAATTTCCATATTAAAGCGCCGCTCCAGCGGGAGTATGGCGTATGTTGTTACCTTCGGCCGGCCCATGGCTACCGGGCGACGACGACTAGAGAAGAGGCGGCGGGAGGGGAATGAATGCAGCTACTGTTTGGGTTCGCCTTCCGGCTTAAATAAATGCGCAGCATCACGTGTACCCGCGGGTGCACAAATTGTAACATACGTGTCTGCTTAAGTGGGCGTCACGTAACTGGTGTGTGTGTGAGAGAGATTCTGAGAGACAGAGTGCATGTGTGCGACTCTACTCTTCGGACATGTACTCAACCTTTTGCATCGGGATATAAGTCTAATGGTATTTACTTTAGCTAGTGGTTTACGTGGCCATGTTAACGTGGTTGTGTCGAAAAAATGTCACTTCCTGCCCGTGATTTGCGTTATATAATTACAAGCAAGATTCTCGTGCATTGCACGGAACATCAATATGCATTTTTCTACAAAACACCTGTTGTGATTGACCCATGCAGGAGTAATCCCATGTGTAAAAACTAATGATATCTCGAGAATTTTATCGGAAAACTAGTATCTCAAGAATGTCATCGAAAAAATGAAAGATGGGAGATAAGGCGAGGAGGAGTGGAGCGTGGTGGTGACTGGTGGTCGGAATGGGCAGAGGCATGGGGATGGACGGCGCCGGCAGGCGGCAGCGGCCACCATGCATGCTAGATTGTTCTAGAGACTTATTCCTTTTTTAATTGCTAAGCAATGAGGTTGCGGGAGATAATGATGTGGAGAGAGGTGTGGGTATCTTTTTTAAAATTATCATAGTTTGCTTTCTATCCTCAAATATAGATCATACGGTCTGTATTACAAGATGGCAGGCACACCATCACCGCCAACTCGTTTTTTATAAGGGTACAGATGATAAGTTTGCTGACTACTAAAGTAAAGTGGAATTTGTCCATGTTATGCAAGTAAATAAAGGTGATTGTTTATCATACGGGTAAGGGTGGATGAAGGGTGGTAGGAACAAATGCTCCGCCTAGAGCATGTGTGCGTGAGATGGAGTCTTAGTGTGTGTGGGTGTGTGTGTGAGAGAGAGAGAGAGGAGAGAGAGATGGATTCTTAGTTTGTGTGTGTGTGTGAGAGAGAGAGAGATGGAGTCTTAGTGTGTGGGGGGTGCGTGTGTGCGTGTGTCTGTGTGTCTGTGTGTGTGTGAGAGAGAGAGATGGAGTCTTAGTGTGTGTGGGGGGGGGCATGCGTGCGTGTGTGTGTGCGTGTGTGTGTGTGTGTCGCGGGGTCCTCTGTTGCGGATGTAATTTAAGTGTGCATGGCTTCATCATAGAGAGGTGATGTGTATGGCAGAGGCCACCAACGATGGGGTGCGAGAGAGAAAATGCCTGTAGAGAGGGAAGAGAAGGTGTGTGCGCATGAGAGGAGTCGACATCGAGAGAACGTGTTTGTTCGAGAGACACCAAGGAAGACTACTATATATCGATGATGCATGTAGGCGGGAATTAAACAAAGGGATGGTCTTATTGGTTTCGGGGATATAGGGGAAGAGTGAGAGGCGGGGGGTAGCTAGAAGGAGATTGTTAAGTGTGAGTGTGTGTTTTACCCATCCAGGCGGAAGTTATGTGCACAAAATAGGAGAACTATTCGATGTGGCGTTAGGATTGAGGGTAATTAACTATGTATGGAGACATAGAGAACTTGAACGTGCATGTGTGAGAGGTATACATGTATACGTGGGATGTGTGTGTGTGCGCGCGCATGATCGAGATAAAAGAAAGAAGACATAAGTCATAAGATCAACGACATGGGAGAGACGGATCGGTATGACAATATGCATGCATGTGAGAATGCAGGGAAGAAGGCCCGACAATTGAGCATGTGTTTTTGTCTTTAAGAGATAGTGGCGTGGGCTGGAGCATGCATCTATGGAGAGCAGAGGGAGTGAGGCGCAACGATTGTGCAAAAGAGCCCATCCGATAAATGCATATGTATGGAGAGCCATATATAGTGTGGGTGATAGGAAGCAAGACTCCGTGCGAGAAAGAAATGTTGACGGAGAAACTACAAATAGATACAGAGATGGAGATGCTAGCTAGAGGGACATCTGCTAGTTTGGGTGTTGGAGATGACCGTCGGGTGGTTCAAAGGGTGAAGTTATATATGTGTGTGAGAGGGCACTTGACTGCATGTAGAGAGAAACATATGTAGTGTGCGTGATAGGAATCAAGAGTGAGGGTGAGAAAGAAGGTTGATGGAGAAACAGATAAATAGAAAGATAAAGATGCTAGCTAGTGTGCGTTAGAGATAGGAGTCGAGTGGATCAGAAGGCTGGTTATGTGTGTGGGTGTGAGAGAGAGATAGAGAGAGGGTGCATGTGAGTCACATACAAACAGATATCAAAGAGAAATGAGATCCAGAGAGACGGAGTTTTGTGTCTGCGAGAGAGAAAGATATTTCACAACGACCCTGGGAGACAGAGTTTGTGTTTGTGTGTGAGAAAGAGATATTGAAGAGGAAGAGTCGTAGGTTCTCATATCTAAGGAGCGAAATACATCTCTGTATGAGGGGTGTGCGAGTGGCACACATGGGAATAGTAGAGAGAAATGAGACCCCGGGAGACAAAGTTTTGTGTTTGTGTGAGAGAAAGAGATTCCACATGGAGAATCATAGTTAGAGACACATAGCAGGGAGCGAGATATACTAAGAGAGAGATAGAGTGATGAAGGTCGAGGGAGAGAGTACCGTCAGTGTGTTACGAAGATAAAAGATCATTGTCGACATACATGTAGCATGAGAGATACCTGAGAGACGATGAACGCGTATAGGTCCAGAGAGATAGTCCTATATAAGCATGAGTGATAGCTATATGAGACGAATATTTGGATTAAAGGGGATTCAAATATTTAAACTGGAGATCACGACATCGATATTATCATAACGCAAATTGGTGTATCAAACATGCATATTCATTTGAATTTGGGCACACGTGTAATGTTATATAGTTTATCAATATTGGTGATCCATAGATTCTTCAATTACAAACAATGCATGGTTTATATTCAATTAATGTCTAAACGGGATTACACTATATGTTGCGTGTGTGAAACACATTATACATGTTTGAGAAGTAAAAAAACCCGCATGAAACACACATTAATTGGAGACAGTTAGTGAGGAATGCATACATTGGATTTCAACATAAAGTGGTTTCAAATATTTGAAAATCCAAATTGATGGATACAACCTTATGAATCTGAGATCATGCCATTTGTAAACCATATTTATGTATAAATGGTGTTGTGCTTTTGAAAGTATATATAAAAATGATGTATATAGAATGTAATTCCAGTTGAAAATGGATCCCGCCTAAAAAAATAGAATACAAATGGGATTCGAATTGAGTTGGCACGGTAAACGTGCACTCTGCAAAATTTGAAAGAAGCGGGGAAAGTCGCAGTAACCGCCCGAAACCAAAATCTGCGAGATGGAAATCACTACTGCCTATCCCTGCCACGCAAAGCCTATCTGCTAGATTTCTATAGGTTTCGATAGGGGTAGGTTTGTAATTTCACCCAAACGTGGCGTAACCGCCTCTCACCCAGATTCATACACGGTGGGCACCAAAACACAGTGTGTCCTCGGCCGAAATCGACTCCCTCCCCGATTCATATTCATACACGGTGGGTGCCAAAAACAAACTCTCGTCGGCAAATATTCGGTGTATGCGAGATTACCGTCCTATCCCCAACCGACTAATGTTGCTGTGATGTAGTAGAAATTTGAACGGGAGCTAAGTTTGTAAATTTTCTCGCATTTGAGACAAGTGCGCCCTGAATACATGGTTCCCCCTTCCTCTCTACCTCCCTTTTCCCCATTTGTACTACGTGGGCGCCAAAACACCCTCTCCACCCCACCCTCCTCCGTCCGCCGCTGTCCGCCACCCCATCCACCGCCGTCCTCCTCCACCATGCCGGAGCTGATACCCCGACGCTGCCGTCCATTACAAGAGATCGACTTCTCTCATCCACGGCTTCGGACCAGGATCCTTGCATCCCGTCCTCCCGCTTCATCCCCGTCGTCGTCCACCTTGCTGGCGCCGCTCCTACGACCGTCTCGTCCACCGTGCCCCGCCGCCATCGTCTACCCTCCTAGATCTGCTTCCACGTCGCCGACAGCCATCGCTACCACAGCACCGTCAAATTCTCAGCAGATGCGTACACGGCGCCGCACCAGAGGCGATACTCTTTCGTATCTGCTCAACTTATTTATCGCAGCAAGAAAATAGATCACCACTGCTTTACTCTGATTTCTTGTCTTGGTTGCGAAGTTGCCTTTGTCCGGTTTGCACCTTCAGATCCGCCATGGCACGCTCAACACTATACTCCCAATGCTTATGGTTTTCCCCTTTTATATTCCACACTAGTTAAATCACAGTACACTAAATTTCAAAATTGGGTCAGTCGATTTTTCAGAGCTCACCGGAGTTCGCCGGTGCGATCGAAGGGGCTCGGGTGGTTGTGGGGCCTCGCTAAACAAAGAAAACTCGACACAGGTGGGGGTTGGGGCGGGGGTGCGGGTGGGGTGGCGGAGGAACACATGCGGTGGGGGCCGGTGGTCCGGCCGGCGGCCCGTGCGGTGTTTTGTACGGGAAGAATCAGAGACGAGGAAGAAGAAGGGTTAGGAGACGTAGGATCTTCATCCAACCGCCTGAAATGGTCGAGAGACAGCTGGGAGTTGCATTCTTAATGCGCTCTGGTTCATCATGTGTGGGCACTGCGCAACCAACATTTTATTATCCAAAATCTGCTTGCTCGTCTTTACCATGTTCCTCTTCCGTTCCTCTTTAATATGTACTCTCTCTGTTCCAAAATACAAGTCTTTGTATAGATTCCACCATTGACTACATCTGGAGCAAAATGAGTGAATCTACACTCTAAAATGTATCTGGATACATCTGTATGTGATCCATAGTGGAAATCTCTACCAAGACTTATATTTTGGAATAGAGGGAGTATGATAGTAGTACAGTATGTTCCTTGTACTGAAGATGAGCAGGGACATTTGCAGTGTAGAGGTCTATACGGTCGGTTGTGATGCACACTTTGAGCCTCTTTGATTTGTAGGATCTTGTAAACATAGGAATAGGATTTGTAGTAGCCTGCCCACTTGAATCCTATAAGAATAGCAAGGAAATGCGGGGAGATGTGTCGCCTTTGAGAGTTACACTGATATTAACAGTGTCGCACCTTTACTTGAAGAGAGCTGGTATCCGAAGCCTTTCTAGCTGTACCGGCAATACTAGCACATATATTCCAACAAGTTCCACTTTGCTGATTTTACTCTGATGCTTAAGGTTTTCCCGTTATATCTACACTATGATCTATGTAGCTGCTTTGTGTCGCACTAGCAGCAGTCCACTCTTGAAGCTAAACACTGCAAGGACTTACAAAATTGGCTCCAAGGCATTGAGTGCCATTCTGGATGCAATGAAACTCATATGCTCCCCACCTGTTGATTCTAGTTCAGAATATGATCCTAATGACTATTCTAACCTCGAGGAGTCAAAGGCAGATGGCCTGTCCTGTTCACCCATCAAGGTGTCATTTCTAATTTGGCAATGTTTTATTGATTGCGGGTATCTTTCATATGGTGTCTTGCATTTCTTCTACTTTGTTGCACCGCCATCTGCTTAGTTTACTCATCATATATGTCGAGATGCCATGCCCATCCATTATCAATACATATTCCATTTGTCATCATACCATGTTTTTCCACTCAAATGTTGTTCTTGTGCACCAGACATCAAAAAGGAAGAGGGTGATTGCCGAACCTGAAGGAGCACCAACAAAGTCCTTGAAAAACGTGGTGGTGCCGGAGAAATCAGACAGCACCCCACTTATATTGGCTGTACAACCAGTGACACAAAACGTAGGACCGACTACAGCAGACTGTACCCATACTTCACTAGCCACACCACAAGCCCCACCACACAGGACCTGCACTCTAGCAAAAGGTATACCGATTTCATTTGCCATAGCACCAGCTGTACCACAGAAAAATCCCACTCCAGCAAAAAGTACAACAAGTCCACCGGCCGAAGACCTATCCCAACTGCAGAGACGGCCAATTCCTGCAGATTGGAACCCCATTCCATTTATTCCCAGTTTAAAAGACAATGCTTTCAATGTTGTTAGGGACTACGTGCATATATTCCCATCATGGGAAGATTATTGTGAAGACAAACACCATTTTCACATCTTCCTGTCCAACTTACGTGTAAGTGCTATTATTCATGGTTATTATTTTCCTGTTTTCTGCTGATTGAACACATCAATGATTTACATTACATTATTGTAACTAGGCGAGGGTCAATCTGGATAGTCATGATGAGCAAAGCTTGCTTGTGCTTTTCAATGAAGCATTGCAGCTGTATCGGTGTTACCTGAGGAAATCACACTTTGATGGCAAGTCTATAAACGAATTTTCGGTGAAGTATCCTGTGCTAAATTTAGAAGACATCGAATGGAAAAACCTTGTTATGGACTGGTCTCGTTCCCAGGATGAGGTACTATCTATGAAATCACATGACAATTTGAACTTCTACTTTTCCGCATGTGCCTTACGGATCTTTCTTGCAGGAAATCTGCTCGAAGAAGAATTCCGGTTTGACAAGAACGACAGGATATCGCAAATATGCTGCCCGTTGCTTTGCTCTTGTTAGTACCTGTTGTCCTGTATCGCTGTACTTGCATACATACCTGGTTCATTATGTGACAGCAGTATGCATGATAGCTTGCTTATCAATTGTTCGCTCCAAATTATCCGATCTGTATGAATGGTTACATTAGTGTAGAATATATCCAATGCCAATGTTTTTTAGCTCTGCATTGTTCTTGTAAGTACATGTTGTCCTTTATCAGTGTACTTATAATGTCAGGTAGTTGTTCATGTACCATCACTCTGCAACTTATTTTCCTTTGCCCTCCATTTTCTACACATCAGATCTATATTTACTCTTACCATAAGGTTGGTACTGAAGAAGTTTAGCTGTGCATTGCTCTTGGCTGTACCTTTTGCCTGTATCATTGCACTTACATTTATAGCTACTTGGTTATATAGCATCACTCTTCATCTTATCTTAAATATTCTCCATTTTTCGTATATTATCACATCTATATTTACTCTTAACAAAATGTAGAATAAAGGCAATGCTTTTGAAGAAGATTCCGTGGTAAACTTCTTGAATTGCCCCCCCCCATCAGCATGGACAAGGCCTTTATAGAGCCTGTCTTCACCAATAATGTAAGTTTGTCCATCTCAAGCCTTCAAACTTTGTTGTATATATTTTGTTAGGCATGACTGCAACAGCTGTTTATTTTTGGTGTTTGCATCAAATTGCTTGTTTAAAGTTTATTGTGTAGATCATAAACAAAAGTTTGTCCTTTCTCAATTTAAGTTTTCAGTTGTACAACCAAGTTCCTTCTTCATACCCTGTAAATTAAACTATACAGAGCAAGTCATCTTCTTTTCCACTGCATGTATGCTTCTGTTCTTCATCCGTAATCCAGTGGTGTGGTGAACCTACCCACTACAGCACAATGTCATATTCTGCAATGTCTTAGCTATGAACAATGTCATATCATTCTACTATTTTGTAAACCGTCTCTTTATTTGCCAATCTAAAATGGTATAAATTGACAGCACACTAACCATTGATACTTATGAGTTCTTGATCTGTAATCCACTGGTGTCATGAAGCTGCCAACTCCTTCACAATGTCATTTCCTACCATGTCTTGGCCTGAACAATACCATATTGTGTTAATGCAATTTTAAACTGTGTCACTTTATTTGTCACAAAGAAATGTGATGAATTGTCAGCACTGATACTTTTATGTGCAAAACCTGTCATCTGTCTGCTTGTTTCTCTTTCAGAGTGAGGAAGATATAAGTGTTGAACAAGCGCAGTCTCATCATCTTGCTCAGCTGCTTGCGCAGCAGCTCCCCAGCAGGGCTAACCTTTCTTGAACTCTATTGAAGTGCTGTCGGTTTTGTATATTATTTTGTCGGCATGTTTATTTGCACTGATGGCGATCTTTGATGCCCAGTGTATGTAATCTGCTGTCTTCTTGTGCTTTATTATCATAGTGGTGAACTTTGATGCCCAGTGGATGTAATATGCCATAATTTCTTTATTGTATAGTCTAGGTTTTTTCTTATTCACGATGCTGCAGTTATTTTACTATATATATATATATATATCCTGTCTTCGCAGTAAACCGGCCAAACCGTAAAATTATGGTACATAATCGGGCCGTCATGCAATCACGATGTAGGTTGGGCCTGAAACGTGCCGAACAGCTCACGGGCCGGCAGCAGCCCGAAATGAACCCCGGCCCATGATTGTGCGAATCAAATCACGGGCTTTTAACAGGCCAAAATTGTCTCGGTCCTTGTTTGGCCCAATCAGATATCGGCTGTGAGCAGGCCGGATGCAAACTGGGCCGTAGTTAGGCCCAACTATATGACGGGCTTTTAACAGGGTGAAATTAATATAGGGCCGAAATGTTAAACGGGCCCTTAACAGGCCGAAACTAATATCAGGCCGAATTACTAAGTGGGCCTTTAGCAAGTGGGCCCAAAAGCATAGTGTCCAGTTGACGGGACGAATCTGATATGGGCCATAATTGAGCCCAAAGCCTCTTAAAGGGCCGGACCTGATCTGGGCTGTAATTTGGCCCAGAATGTGGTAGGCTTTTAACGGGCCGGATCTCATATGGGCCACTATTAGGCCCGGAGTGTGGCAGGCCATTAATGGACCGGATCAAATATGGGCCGGCATTTGGCCCAAAACATGGCAGCCAGTTAATGGGCCGGCCTACTAGGGTCCTCAAAATCTTGTGGGCCTATAGCTCGGCCGGCCCATTAATGTCGGTGAAATCTCGAGGGCCTTTAGCTGGGCCGGCCCATTATGATCTGCAAGAATCTTGTGGGCCTTTACCTGGGCTGGCCCATTATGGCACACAAAAATCTTGTGGGCCTTTACCTGGGCCGGCCCATTATGGCCCGCAAAATCTTGTGGGCCTTTAGCTGGGCCAGCCCATTGTGGTCCGCAAAATCTCATGGGCCTTTAGCTGGGCTGGCCCATTATGGCCCGCAAAATCTTGTGGGCCTTCAGTTGGGCCAGCCCATTTAAACTTGATGGGCCGGTCCACGTGTCAACATATCATAGGCACGTCTCGCCCATTGGATGAGTGACACCTGTGCCAACGCAGACCTGACATGTGTCTCATCCAGCCAATGATGATTTTACACGTGGAAAATCCCCATTGGTCGGGGCTGTTAACGGGTTATTGGATCCAAAACCCGACCCGATAGCTTAACGGCGTTCCGTTACGGTGGATGCCACATGTCGGTCACCCTTGACGAAAGCACTTCTGTGACGCGCGATTTATCGTCATGGAAGTGGACACTTCTATGATGATAATTTTGGTAATGTCATGGAACACTTCTATGACAGCATAGGTATGACTATCTTGATTCTGTCATAAATTTGTCATGGATGTACATGCATGACAAAAAACGCGACCTACTGTGACAAACACGTATCATCACGGAAGTGTATTTTTTGTAGTGCCAGTGACAGCAGGGGCGGCAAGGCACGTATTGTATTGTTGCCATCGAGGATAAAAAGATGGGGTTTATATCATATTGCTTGAGTTTATCCCTCTACATCATGTCATCTTGCTTAATGTGTTACTCTGTTCTTATGAACTTAATACTCTAGATGCATGCTGGATAGCGGTCGATGTGTGGAGTAATAGTAGTAGATGCAGAATCGTTTCGGTCTACTTGTCACGGACGTGATGCCTATATACATGATCATGCCTAGATATTCTCATAACTATTTGCTTTTCTATCAATTGCTTGATAGTAATTTGTTCACCCACCATAGATTATGCTATCTTGAGAGAAGCCACTCGTAAAACCTATGGCCCCCAGGTCTAATCTCCATTATATTATTTTCCCGTCAACTAGCTATTTCTATCGCCATTTATTTTGCAATCATTACTTTTCAATCTATACAACAAAAATACCAAAAATACTTATCTTATTACCTTTATCAGATCTCACTTTTGCAAGTGGTCGTGAAGGGACTGACAACCCCTTTATTGCGTATAGTGTCCTACTGGATTGATACCTTGGTTCTCAAAAACTGAGGGAAATACTTACACTACTTTGCTGCATCACCCTTTCCTCTTCAAGGGAAAACCAACGCATGATCAAAAGGTAGCAAGAAGGATTTATGGCGCTGTTGCCGGGGAGGCTTACACCAAGTCAAGTCAAGATTTGATCTCCTAGCAACTAGCCATTTCTGGCACCGTTGCCGGGGAGATCTACGCTCTAGTCAAGAAATACCAAGTACCCATCACAAACTCTTATCCCTCGCATTACATTATTTGCCATTCGCCTCTCGTTTTCCTCTCCCCCACTTCACCTTTGCTGTTTTATTCGCCCTCTTCCATTCGTCCTTCTATTTGCTCGTGTTACTATGTACCTGCTTTTGCTTGCATCTTCGCTTGCTAAAGGTTTATGGATCCTCATCCACTTGCTAATCTCTTTAAGATATCCAATTATGACGAACCTATTGCTAGTGAGTTGAGTGCACTAGATTATCTTTATGAGGTTTTGCTTGAAATTCGTGAATCTTAAAAGTGTGATGAATTACTTTATGAAGCGATTCATGATAGATCTTTGAATAAAAAGCATGATTGCAATGATTTTATTATAAATTCTATTGATGTAAATTGTGCTAATAATATGCAAAACCCTAAGCTTGGGGATGCCAGTTTTGCTATGTCATCTACTTGTTGCAATGATCATGATTGGGGTGATTCTTCTTATGATTTTGAAAATTTATTTAAGCCCCATGATGAATATGAGATTGATAATAGTGTCTGCAATATTATTGAAAGTGGGTTTGGAAGAGTGTCAAATTTAGATCCCACATATTTGGAGAATGTTCAATCTTATGAAATTTTTGATAAAAGTGGGTTTGGAGAGGTCATGACTTTAGTTAATGTTAATCCCACTATTTTGGAAGAGTGTCAACTTTGCATGCATGTGGATCGTGTTGAAAATATTTTATGTGATAGCTATTTTGTTGAATTTTCTTATGATCCCACATGTAATTATTATGAGAGAGGAAAATATGATTGTAGAAATTTTCATGTTACTAAATTACCTCTCGTTATGTTGAGATTGCTATTATTTCTTTCCTCTTCCTTGCATATGCTAGTTTTTGCTTCCTATGATAATTTGTTTGCCTATAAGATGCCTATGCATAGTAAGTATGTTAAACATAGATGTGTTTTTCACATGCTATACGATGCCCTCTTTGTGCTTCAATTCTTGTCATCCATGTGAGGATCATCGAGATTGTCAATGCCTAGCTAGGGGCGTTAAACGATAGTGCTTGTTGGGAGGAAACCTAATTTTATTATTGTTTCTGTTTAGTAATAAATAATTCATCTAGCTTCTGTTTAGATGTGGTTTTATGTTTTTAATTAGTGTTTGGGCCAAGTAGAACCTTTGGGGAGACTTGGGGAAAGTCTTTGCGATCTTGCTGTAAAAACAGAAACTTTAGCGCTCACGAGATTAGCTGCCATTTTTTTACTGCAGAGTGATATTATGTTCATTCTTTTTGCAAATGATTAATAGACAAATTCCTCATGTACACCAATTTATTTCAGAATTTTTGGGGTTACATAAGTATACGTTTGATACAGATTGCTACAGACTGTTCTGTTTTTGATAGATTCTGTTTTTCGTGTGTTGTTTGCTTATTTTGATGAATCTATGGCTAGTATCGGGGGTATGAACCATAGATAAGTTGGAATACATTAGGTTTAACACCAATATAAATAAAGAATGAGTTCATTACAGTACCTTGAAGTGGTAGTTTGTTTTCTTATACTAACAGAGCTCATGAGATTTTCTGTTGAGTTTTGTGTTGTGAAGTTTTCAAGTTTTGGGTAAAGATTTGATGGATTTTGGAATAAGGAGTGGCAAGAGCCTAATATTGGGGATTCCCATGGCACCCCAAGGTAAAATTCAAGGAAAACCAAAAGCCTAAGCTTGGGGATGCCCCGGAAGGCATCCCCTCTTTCGTCTTCGTCCATCGGTAACTTTACTTGAGGCTATATTTTTATTCACCACATGATATGTGTTTTGCTTGGAGCGTCTTGTATGATTTGAGTCTTTGCTTTTTATTTTTCCACAATCATCCTTGCTGTACACACCTTTTCGAGAGACACACATGAATCAGAATTTATTAGAATACTCTATGTGCTTCACTTATATCTTTTGAGCTAGATAATTTTGCTCTAGTGCTTCACTTATATCTTTTTAGAGCACGGTGGTGGTTTCATAGAAATTATTGATCTCTCATGCTTCACTTATATCATTTTGAGAGTATTTTAGAACAGAATGGTAATTTTCTTTGGCTATAAAATTAGTCCTAATATGATAGGCATCCAAGATGGGTATAATAGAAACTTTCATAAAAAGTGCATTGAATACTACGAGAAGTTTGATACTTGATGATCGTTTTGAGATATGAAGATGGTAATATTAGATTCGTGCTAGTTGAGTAGTTGTGAATTTGAGAAATACTTGTGTTGAAGTTTGCAAGTCCCGTAGCATGCACGTATGGTGACCGTTGTGTGACAATTTTGAAACGTGAGGTGTTCTTTGATTTTCATCCTTATGAGTGGCGGTCGGGGATGAGCGATGGTATTTTCCTACCAATCTATCCCCCTAGGAGCATGCGCGTAATGCTTGGTTTTTGATGACTTGTAGATTTGTGCAATAAGTATGTGAGTTCTTTATGACTAATGTTGAGTCCATGGATTATACGCACACTCACCTTTCCATCATTGCTAGCCTCTTCGGTACCGTGCATTGCCCTTTCTCACCTTGAGAGTTGGTGCAAACTTCGCCGGTGCATCCAACCACCGTGATATGATATGCTCTATCAGACATAGACCTCCTTATATCTTCCTCAAAACAGCCACCATACCTACCTATTATGGCATTTCCATAGCCATTCGGAGATATATTGACATGCAACTTTCCACCGTTTCATTTATTATGACACGCTTCATCATTGTCATATTGCCTTGCATGATCATGTAGTTGACATCGTATTTGTGGCAAAGCCACCATGCATAATTCATACATGTCACTCTTGATTTATTGCCCATCCCGGTACACCGTCGGAGGCACTCATATAGTCATATTTTGTTCTAGTATCGATTTGTAATCATTGAGTTGTAAATAAATAGAAGTGTGATGATCATCATTAATAGAGCATTGTCCCAAAAGAAGATAAAAGAAATAAAAGGGACAATGAAACTATCCTTTTTTCACACTTGTGCTTCAAAGTAGCACCATGATCTTCATGATAGAGAGTCTCTTACTTTGTCACTTTCATATACTAGTGGGAATTTTTCATTATATAAATTGGCTTGTATATTCCAACAATGGGCTTCCTCAAATGCCCTAGGTCTTCATGAGCAAGCAAGTTGGATGCACACCCACTTAGTTTCTTTTGTTGAGCTTTCATACATTTATAGCTCTAGTGCATCTGTTGCATGACAATCCCTACTCCTTGCATTAACATCAATTGATGGGCATCTCCATAGCCCATTGATTAGCCGCGTCAATGTGAGACTTTCTCCTTTTTGTCCTCTCCACACAACCTCCATTATCATATTCTATTCCACCCATAGTGCTATGTCCATGGCTCACGCTCATGTATTGCGTGAAAGTTGAATTTTTTTGAGATTACTAAAGTATGAAACAATTGCTTGGCTTGTCATCGGGGTTGTGTATGATGAGAGCATTTTGTGTGACGAAAATGAAGCATAGCCAAACTATATGATTTTGTAGGGATAAGCTTTCTTTGGCCATGTTATTTTGAGAAGACATAATTGCTTAGTTAGTATGCTTGAAGTATTATTATTTTTGTGTCAATATTAAACTTTTATCTTGAATCGTTCGGATCTGAACATTCATGCCACAATAAAGAGAATTACTTTGAAAATTAAGCTAGGTAGCATTCCACATCAAAAATTCTGTTTTTATCATTTACCTACTCGAGGACGAGCAGGAATTAAGCTTGGGGATGCTTGATACATCTCCAACGTATCTATAATTTTTGATTGTTCCATGCTATTATATTATCTGTTTTGGATGTTTAATGGGCTTTATTATGCACTTTTATATTATTTTTGGGACTAAGCTATTAACCAAAGGCCTATTGCAAATTGCTGTTTCTTTGCCTATTTCAGTGTTTCACGGAAAAGGAATATCAAACGGAATCCAAACAGAATAAAACCTTCGCGAGGATCGTTTTTGGAACAAACGCAATCTAGGAGACCTAGAGTGGACGTTAAGGAAGCAGCGAGGGAGCCACGAGGCAGGAGGGCACGCCCCCACCCTCATGGGCCCCTCACAGCTCCACCGACCTACTTCTTTCGCCTATATATACTCATATACCCTAAAAACATCCAGGAGCACCACGAAACCCTATTTCCACCGCCGCAACCTTCTGTACCCGTGAGATCCCATCTTGGGGCCTTTTCTGGCCCTCCGCCGGAGGGGTAATCGATCATGGAGGGCTTCTACATCAACACCATAGCCTCTCTGCTTATGTGTGAGTAGTTTACCATAGACCTTCGGGTCCATAGTTATTAGCTAGATGGCTTCTTCTCTCTCTTTGGATCTCAATACAAAGTTCTCCTCGATTCTCTTGGAGATCTATTCGATGTAATTCTTTTTGCGGTGTGTTTGTCGAGATCCGATGAATTGTGGGTTTATGATCAAGATTATCTATGAACAATATTTGGTCTTCTCTGAATTCTTATTTGCATGATTTAAATATCTTTGCAAGTCTCTTCGAATTATCAGTTTGGTTTGGCCTACTAGATTGATCTTTCTTGCAATGGGAGAAGTGCTTAGCTTTGGGTTCAATCTTGCGGTGTCCTTTCCCAGTGACAGCAGGGGCAGCAAGGCACGTATTGTATTGTTGCCATCGAGGATAAAAAGATGGCGTTTATATCATATTGCTTGAGTTTATCCTTCTACATCATGTCATCTTGCTTAATGTGTTACTCTGTTCTTATGAACTTAATACTCTAGATGCATGCTGGATAGTGGTCGATGTGTGGAGTAATAGTAGTAGATGCAGAATCGTTTCGGTCTACTTGTCATGGACGTGATGCCTATATACATGACCATGCCTAGATATTCTCATGACTATTTGCTTTTCTATCAATTGCTCGACCGTAATTTCTTCACCCACCATAGATTATGCTATCTTGAGAGAAGCCACTTGTGAAACCTATGCCCCCCGGGTCTAATCTCCATTATATTATTTTCCTGTCAACTAGCTATTTCTATCGCCATTTATTTTGCAATCTTTACTTTTCAATCTATACAACAAAAATACCAAAAATATTTATCTTATTATCTTTATCAGATCTCACTTAAACAAGTGGCCGTGAAGGGACTGACAACCCCTTTATCGCGTTGGTTGCAAGGTTCTTGATTGTTTGTGCAGGTACGAGGGACTTGCATGTAGTCTCCTACTGGATTGATACCTTGGTTCTCAAAAATTGAGGGAAATGCTTACGCTACTTTGCTGTATCACCCTTTCCTCTTCAAGGGAAAACCAACGCATGCTCAAGAGGTAGCAAGGCGCTACTCAAGCTTGTGCTCGAAGCCGTCTATGGCAGCAGCGTGACAAGACATGCGAGAGGTGGACGAAACGACACGTAGACATGCGGTTAATAAAAAACCGTTTGCGATTTAATTACCTACTACCCCCGTCCTGGTTTATAAGTCCTCTTTGTATGTTTGTGCCAAATTTTGACTAGAGATTTAACTAATAAAATACAAATGCATGTCGCCAAAGATTATATCGTTGGATTCGTATTTGAACATAGTTTCCAGTTATATTATTTTTATAACATGCATTAACAATTTGTTAGTTAAATTTAAGGTCAATATATGGTACAGAATATAAAGGGGACTAATAGACCAAGACGGAGGCAGTAGCACATGGCTGCTCTCTACGCAGCGTGGCAACTGTCGGCCGGCTTGTAGACGACCATTCCCTACATGTTCAACTGCTCTATGCGTGTGGTTTCTCGCGGTTGAGGCGGTCGCGGCGCGCTCTGCTCGCGTCCTGCGCGCGTGCTCTGCCCTTGTCCCTCCACGCACGCTACCAGTGTTTGGGGCCGGGGCACGATCACGTACGTTCGTGCTGCCATTATGCACGTGGTTGCACCGGGTGCGGCACCATGATGCAGTTACCCGCTGCAAAAACTGCCATGCGTACATGCCGAGAATCCAGGCCGCCTGACCCTGTTAGGACCGAGAGTATATCGACCAAAGGGGGTGAATGGGAGATTCAAAAATTCTTTTGAATGTTTTGAAACTAATCCCAATCACAGCAGCGGAATAAGGTAAAGAAGGAAATGTGCAGAATCAATCTTCTTTGTCAGAAGCGTATTCTTTGATGAAAGCATTGACAACAGTTGGAGCTTGGGATATTATGGGTTTAACTATGATGAGAGTAATACAACATGCAAATAGATGTAGTAGTACGAGAGAAAACATGATGTGGGTGACGAATGAAATGTAATGATAATAACGAGACAGAGTGAAGGGAAAACAACAGAACAATACATGAAGATAAACTCAAGTGAGTGATAACGGAACACAATGATCAGAGACTGTTGACACAGAGCATGAATAATAACTGCTGGAGGAATTGCAGTGAAGTAGAAAGGACCTATGGTGCTCGATGGCGACAATCAGATTTGGTAGACCAGTTCATCCTTCTGCCAAAGGGCTACGTCTGGTTGGAGGGGTTGTGACTTAACACGGAATATGAACTCTCTTCACCCTATTCTCCTTCAACACAGAGCTTATGAGACTCAGGTTGATTTCACTCGTGGTATGTAGATCCTTGTCGGCGATCTCCAAACCACCGGTCAACCTCCGCAAACCACAATGACTCTTGGTTGCTGAAGATCTAGCTCGGTGAAGAAAACAACTCTTCAACACTCGACAAAATCTATCCGTCTAGTGAGTGCGCAACTCTCAAGAGTAATAGGTACAAGAACTCTAACTCAGAACTATTGTGATGTTAAACCACTGTCTAAGTTTGGGCTCTTGATTTTTCTCTCGATGGATCTTAAACTCAAATCACTCAGAGAGGGGTTCCTCAAATCAATCTTCTCAGAAATATCAAGCGGAGCAGCCAACGAATACTGTTGGAGCAGGGTGGCAATTTATAGCCGCACCCTTCCCTGATGGGAAATGAACAAATTAGACATCGGGATCAGCCAATGGCCAAACGACATGAGTCCAATGGTCGGATTTGAGCACAACGGTAACATTGCTTGCGGAGCAAGTAATGCTAACTCCTTGGTCTGAGACAAATCTCTTGCAGCGAAGAAGATCACAGTCTCTTGCTTGCAAGTATTTGCTCGGAAAACAATGAGATTTCTCTCACAACTTCCATAGGTTTTGGCTAAGCATCACAATGGATCTAAGCTTCGAGAACCTATAACCCTCTTAATAGTACGAAGGTCCTATGACTCAAAAAGAATGAAAGCAGAACAACGGAATGAATACTACGTCTTCACTTTGCCTTCGACTTCCATCACTGCAGTCAATTTCTTCAGATGACAGTACCGAATCAAAAGCTTCGCTTCAGCAGTAAACTTTTGAGGGGTCGATTTCTTCACATCAATCTTCTCGACTATATGACTTAAACAAATATGGCTTGTTCTTCTCTGCAGTGCAGATATGCTTCGGTGAAGTTCCTCAAACTCAACACTGGAGACAGCATTCTCTTCAGTTGTGTATGGACTTTTTCTCTCTATATGCACTAGCAAACAAATCAGTCCATACTTGTTTCTATCAACAATCTCCAAAACACAAGGTAGGCAGATATTGCACCAACAATCTCCCCCTTTTTGGATGATTGTTGACAAAATAGATCACATCGAAGGATAGATAATGAATGGAATGTAATGCAAAGAATAATGAAAGATGAGAGGTAAGTACGAAGATAAATCATTCTCCCCTTAAGATATGCTTCAGATCATGAAGAACCGAATGGAGATGAGATTATTCTTTGTATAAGTGACATTGACTTAAGATGTAATACTTGACTTCTTTCAATGCACTAAACGTTATCATATGATTCCTGTCACAATATCTTCGAAGAGAGTTAGATTTAAGATAAGCTTTGAAAGATTTGTGGCAAAGGATATAGCATGAAGGTTTTCTCATAGCACAATTTGAATCCATACGAGAAGTAGTTTTCATGCATGTCAGATATTCAATATAATTAGAGCAAGAAGAGGAGAAAATTAAAAAGGTTGCTCAGAGTGGATATGCTTTAGACGTGGTTTCCTTATGATTCAGAAGATAGTATTTGCAAGGGGAAACACATTGTCAGCGAATCATATGTCATTTACATCGTAAGGCATACAAGCTTAGACTGACGTTCAACCACAACAGGTATATTTCATTTAGTAATAGAAGTACTTCTCCCCCTTGTTATCATCACTCGATGATTTCCTGTTCTTCTTCGAGGGGTGAGTATCTTTCCCTATAAGCTAGATAATTTTTGAGGGTAATCATTCAAGGGAAAACACATTCGAAGATACCTGCAAACAAGTAGCACGAAGCAAATTGAAGGAAATATGCCCTAGAGGCAATAATAAAGTTGTTATTTATATTTCCTTATATCATGATAAATGTTTATTATTCATGCTAGAATTGTATTAACCAAAAACTTGATACATGTGTGGATACATAGACAAAACACAATGTCCCTAGTAAGCCTCTACTAGACTAGCTCGTTAATCAAAGATGGTTAAGTTTCCTAACCATAGACATGTGTTGTCATTTCATGAACGGGATCACATCATTAGGAGAATGATGTGATGGACAAGACCCATCCGTTAGCTTAGCATATTGATTGTTCAGTTTTATTGCTATTGCTTTCTTCATGTCATATACATATTCCTTTGACTATGAGATTATGCAACTCCCGGATACCGAAGGAATACCTTGTGTGCTATCAAACTTCAAAACATAACTGGATGATTATAAAGATGCTCTACAGGTATCTCCAAAGGTTTTTGTTGGGTTGGCATAGATCGAGATTAGGATTTGTCACTCTGAGTATCAGAGAGGTATCTCTGGGCCCTCTCAGTAATGCACATCATAATAAGTCTTATAAGCAATGTGACTAATGAGTTAGTTGCGGGATGATGTATTACGGAATGAGTAAAGAGACTTGCCGGTAACGAGATTGAACTAGGTATGAAGATACCGATGATCGAATCTTGGACAAGTAACATACCGATGACAAAGGGAATAACGTATGTTGTCATTACAGTATGACCGATAAAGATCTTCGTCGAAAATGTGGGAACCAATATGAGCATCCAGGTTCCGCTATTGGTTATTGACCGGAGAGGTGTCTCGGTCATGTCTACATAGTTCTCGAACTCGTAGGGTCTGCATGCTTAACGTTCGATGACAATTTTGTATTATATGAGTTATGTGATTTGGTCACCGAATGTTGTTCGGAGTCCCGGATGAGAACATGGACATGAAGAGGAGTCTCGAAATGGTCGATAGGTAAATATTCATATATTGGACGATGATATTCGGACATCGCAAGTGTTCCAGGGGTACCAGGTACATATCGAGTCACCGGAAGGGGTTCCGGGCATCCCCCTGGCAACTACATGGGCTTAATGGGCCAAGAAGGGGACAGACCAGCCCCTAGGGGGCTGGTGTGCCCCATGTAGGCCGAAATAAGGGGGAAGGAAAGAGAGTAAGAGAGAAAGGAAGGGAAGCAATTTGGCCCCCCCTTCCTTCTCTCCTCCCTCCTCCTTCATTTCCCCTCCGGATGAATATGGAAGGGGGAGGCCAAATTGGGAGGCGCCCAAGTAGGATTCCTCCTACTTGGGGCACCCCTTGGCTGCCTCTCCTCCCATCCAACCTATATATGTGGGGGCACCGCTAGAACACACATCAACAGTTGTTAGCCATGTGCGGCGCACCCCTCCACAATTTACGCCTCCGGTCATATTCACGTAGTGCTTAGGCGAAGCCCTGCGCGGGATTACTTCACCATCACCATCACAATGCTGTCGTGCTGACAGAACTCTCCCTCGACAATTTTCTGGATCAAGAGTTCGAGGGACGTCATCAAGCTGAACGTGTGCAGAACTCAGAGGTGTTGTACATTCAGTGCTTGAATCGGTCGGAACGAGAAGAAGTTCGACTACATCAACCACATTGTCAAATGCTTCAGCTTTTGGTCTATGAGGGTACATGGACACACTCTCCCCCTCTCATTGCTATGCATCTCCTAGATAGGTCTTGCGTGAGCGTAGGAACTTTTTTGAATTGCATGCTACGTTTCCCAATAGTGGCATCCGAGCCAGGTCTATGCTTAGATGATATGCACGAGTAGAACACAAAGAGTTGTGGGTGGTGATCGTCATACTGGTTACCACCAATGTCTTATTTTGATTCAGCGGTATTGTTGGATGAAGTGGCCCGGACCAACCTTTGCAAGTTTTACGTGGCTGCTTCGGGCTTCTAGCAAGAACTGTTCTTACCAATGCATAAAACCACAATGGTGTTTCATCAAGTTTGTTGTTTTAACCTTCTTGAAGGACCGGACGCAGTCAAATTCGATTCAACTAAAGTAGGAGAAACAGACACCCGCCAACCACCTTTATGCAAAACTAGTTGCATGTCAGTCGATGGAACTGGTCTCATGTGCGTGGACATGTAAGGTTGGTCTGGGCCGCTTCATCCCACAATACCGCCGAATCAAAATAAGACGTTGGTGGTAAGAAGTATGACCATCACCGCCAACAATTCTTTGTGTTCTACTCATGCATATCATGTATGCATAGACCTGGCTCTAATGCCACTGTTGGGAATCATTGCATGGAAAACAAAAAAAATTCTATGCAGCGCAATGATCTATCCATGGAGATGAATAGCAATGAGCAGAGCGTGTTTCCACGTACCCTCGTAGACCATAAGCGGAAGCGTTTCACAATGCGGTTGATGTAGTCGAACTTTCTTCACGATCCAACCGAACGTATGGCACCTTCGTGTTATGCAGACATTTAGCTTGGTGACGTCCCTCGCCTTCTTGATCCATCAAGACATCGAGGTAATAGATGAGTTTCGTCAGCACGATGGCATGGTGACGGTGATGGTGAAGTGGTCTCCGCATGGCTTCGCCTAAGCACTACGAAAATATGACCGGGGGTGTAAACGGTGGAGGGGGGCGCCGCACACGGCTAACAATTGATCTGGCGTGTGCTAGGCGCCCCCTCCCACATATATATAGGTGGAACGGAGGGATGAGCAGCCATAGTAGGTGCCCAAATAGGAGGAATCCTACTTGGATTCCCTCCCAAGGCGCGTCCCCGCTGCCATATATAACCGAGGGGGAAGGGAAGAGGGGGAGCGGGAAGGAAGTGGGAATCCTAATACACAATTTCCTTTTCCTTCCCCCCTTTCCTTCTCCTCCTAGGCCGGCTCATAATGATGGGTGAGGGAGTCCTGGATTAGGGGGTGTCCGGATGGCCGGACTATACCTTCAACCAGACTCCAGGACTATGAAGATACAAGATTGAAGACTTCGTCCCGTGTCCGGAAGGGACTTTCCTTGGCGTGGAAGGCAAGCTTGGCGATACGGATATTCAGATCTCCTTCCATTGTAACCGACTCTATGTAACCCTAACCCTATCCGGTGTCTATATAAACCGGAGGGTTTTAGTCCGTAGGACAACATACACATCAACAATCATACCATAGGCTAGCTTCTAGGGTTTAGCCTCTCTGATCTCGTGGTAGATCAACTCTTGTAATACCCATACCATCAATATTAATCAAGCAGGACGTAGGGTTTTACCTCCATCAAGAGGGCCCGAACCTGGGTAAAACTTCGTGTCCCCTGCCTCCTGTTACCATCCGGCCTAGACGCACAGTTCGGGACCCCCTACCCGAGATCCGCCGGTTTTGACACCGACATTGGTGCTTTCATTAAGAGTTCCTCTGTGCCGTCGCCGTCGGGCCTGATGGCTCCTACGATCATCAATGGCGATGCGGTCCAGGGTGAGACCTTCCTTCCCGGACAGATCTTCGTCTTTGGCGGCTTTGCACTGCGGGCCGATTCACTTGGCCATCTAGAGCAGATCGAAAGCTACGCCCCTGGCCGTCAGGTCAGATTCGGAAGTTTAAACTACACGGCCGACATCTACAGGGACTTGATCTTCGACGGACTCGAACCACTGCTGAGCGCGCCGCACTGTCACGATGAGCATGATCTAGCTCTGCCGCCGAACAGTGCCCTGGAGGCCGCACCTGCATCGGCTCCGGCCCCTGGTTCGGAGCCGACCGCTCCGATCGAGGATGGGCGGTTGGACGCCGCCTCGGGGGCTGCGATCCCAATGGCGGTTGAGCCGAACACCAGCCCCATACTCTGCAAGACTCGTGACTCCATGGAGCCGGAGCGAATCTGAACCCTCCGCACCCCTGCCGAGCGAATCTGATTGGGCGCCGATCATGGAGTTCATGACTGCGGACGTCTTTCAGCACTCGCCTTTCGGCGATATCCTGAAGTCACTAAAATCTCTCTCTTTATCAGGAGAACCCTAGCCGGATTACGGTCATCAAGGTTGGGATTCGGACGATGAAGAAATTCAAAGCCCACCCACCACCCACCTGGTAGCCACTGTCGATGATTTAACCGACATGCTCGACTTCAACTCCGACGACATCGATGGTATGGACGCCGATGAAGGAGACGATGAAGAATCAGCACCTATCGAGCCTTGGAACGCCACCTCATCATATGCCGTATACACGGTGGACGCACCCAAAGATGACGGCGAGGAACGGAAGGACACACCGAAGGATTGTTCCCTCAAAAAGCAGTCAAAGCGGCGACGCAAGCGCTGCCCCAAATCCCGCCTCAACAGAAATAGCGATCACACTGATCCAGCGCTGGAGCAGGGTGAACCGCTGCCAGACAACGGCAATCCGGATAATCAAACCGAACAAACAAACCCTATCAATGATAATGGTCCGGACGACACAACGCCGGACAGGCACTCGGAGCAGCAGAATGCCTGTAAAAGGCTCGTCGCCACTGCAAGGAGCCTCAAAAAGCAGAAGTGGAGGCTCAAGGCCGCACAAAACACGCTCCAGTTCAGATGGAGCAAAATACTCAACACTGCAGCAAGGTACGGCGACAATCGTCCCTCCAAGAGCTACCCAAAGCGGAAGCTGCTACCCGAATTCGATGAGGAGGCCTCAGACCCCCCACAACCAAATATCAAAGCAGCCACCTGGTCGGATAGACGACCCCTCTACCACCACAGAACGGCATTCAACGCTGCTCACACTACAACACGCGACCCATGCGAGGGCTCGCACCCAGAGGACGGTGCAACAAGATCCATCTATGGACCACGCAAGCGCGCCCCAGCATACAATGCAACACAACAAGCATCCGAACAACGCGACACACCCAGCTACAGGGGTGCCGCACACCCCCTATGTTTCACCAATGAGGTGCTGGACCATGAATTCCCAGAGGGATTCAAGCCCGTAAACATAGAGGCATACGACGGAACAACAGACCCTGGGGTCTGGATTGAGGACTATATCCTTCATATACATATGGCTCGAGGGGATGATCTCCATGCCATCAAGTACTTACCTCTCAAACTCAAAGGGCCAGCTTGTCACTAGCTCAAAGGCCTCCCCGAAAGCTCCATTGGAAGTTGGGAAGAGCTCGAAGACGCCTTTCGGGCAAACTTTCAAGGGACTTATGTCCGACCTCCGGATGCGGACGACTTGAGTCACATAACTCAACAGCCCGGAGAGTCAGCCCGAAAGCTTTGGAATATGTTTCTTACTAAAAAGAACCAGATTGTCGATTGTCCGGACGCGAAGCCTTAGCGGCTTTCAAGCACAGCGTCCGCGACGAATGGCTCGCCAGACACCTCGGCCAAAATAAGCCGAGAACGATGGACGCATTAACAAACCTCATGACCCGCTTCTGCACGGGTGAGGACAGCTGGCTAGCCAGATGCAGCACCAGCGACCCCAATACATCTGAAGTTAGAGATGGAAATGGGAAATCACAGCGCAACAGCAATAACAAACTCCAGAATAAAGAAGATAGCACGAAGGGCACGGTAGTAAATGCCGGATTCAAAGTCCCTTGGCCAAACCAAAAGCCGCCCTCCAAAGGCACCAGAGATGAACTGTCCAGCCTCAACAAAATTCTGGACCAAGTATGTCAGATCCATAGTACCCCTAGCAAACCTGCTAATCATACCCACAGAGAATGTTGGGTCTTCAAGCAGTCCGGCAAGCTTAACGCCATACACAAAGGGGAAGATACACCAAGTGAAGACGAGGACGAGCCTCCCAATCAAGACAAGGGGGAACAAAAGAAATTTCCACCCGGCGCCAAAACAGTAAACGTGTTACATGTGATCAAGAGAAAAAACAATGCGGCACTCCCTGAAAAATATACCCAAGTGCCCATCACCGCGAAGTCCCGCCACTGGTCGTCTCAACCGATCACCTTCGACCATCGTGATTACGTATCAAGTATCCGGCACGCAGGATGGACTGCACTGGTATTAGACCCAGTAATTGGCGGATACCACTTCACACGAGTCCTGATGGATGGCGGCAGTAGCCTACACCTAATATATCAGGATACAATCCGCGGGATGGGGTTAGACCCAACACAAGTTCGCCATAGCAATACTACCTTTAAAGGAGTAACGCCAGGCTCAGGGGCTCGTTGTACGGGCTCCCTCCTACTACAAGTTATATTCGGCTCCCCCGATAACTTCCGTCGCGAGCATTTAACTTTTCACATCGCTCCATTTAAAAGTGGCTATCAAGCACTACTCAGACACGAAGCTTTCGCTCGCTTTAATGCAATACCACACTACGCCTCCCTAACACTCAAGATGCCCGGTCCACGTGGCATCATTTTAGTGCACGGAAGTATCAAGCGATCTCTGCGCGCCGAAGAGAGTGAGGCTGCCTTCGCAGCCGCACACTAAAGGCGCCCGGACCAGCAAAAGCATCCAATAGGTCGTCAAGGCCTCAGACACAACTAACCAAATCCGGCGCCGCTGCTCATATCAAATAAATGGTCACACCCCTATCTTTCAAAAGTACAAGGGGCTCAACACACGCAGACGAGTGGTGATTTCTTCTTATCTTGAATTATACATGGTTTCTTTAGAAAACTATCCTTTTGCACGACAACCTTTGTACCTAAATCCCTCTCTTTTATAGATAATCATCGTGCTACATCCGTCCAGGATACGGCACAACGGAGACACAGGCGCAGACGTGCAGCAGGGACCCGACCCAAGGATTCTTTTTAGATTAAGACCCTGCGTAAACCTTTTTTACTGTCTCTTGTTGATACATATCCACCGTTGAGAAGGATGCTGACGTCTTGGCATGTGGCCATGCCAGAACAATGCACGTACCTGGACACAAGGGGCTTCTTACAAAGGCCATTCTTCAGGCCCGGTTTATACCACAAAGACCGAATACCTTAGGGAGTATTCGGCGTCGCGAGTTTGGCCCTATATGCATCGGCTCCGAATCATTGTCTTTGGTCAAATGTTGGGTTTGCCCGGCTCCTGTGTTTTGGTGCCTTACGTTCCGCTTTACCAGCTAAGGTAGCGCCAGGAGAACTACTGCGATTGTGCCCTGGTTCATCCGGACGAGCGCCTCAGTAGAGAAAGCCGAAAACTGACTGTCATGATCTAGCATGAGACTGGTCAACCACTCGATGACCCATGGGAATGTTAGAATTCCTTCGCCTTAACGAAGGGCCGCTTTCTGGCCAGGCATATACGCACCCCGGGATCGGGAGAGTGCGGAGCCACCAGGGGCTATCTAGTAGCCCCACTGTCAAACTCCTATGGCCAAGTGAAAGTGTTAAAGCATTATAGTCTGGTTGCCTTGCTCGCTCCGCTATCACCTCCTTAATAGGACCAAGACGTTGGGTTAAGTGTGAACGCGTGTTTCTGCGAACACCTCCGCATTATATGCGTGGGGGTTGATGCCGACGACTGCAATCTTTCAGGTTATACACATGTATACGTAAACGGCCAACCACGAGGCATCACATTACTTTCAGGCAAAAGTATAAAAGTAGCCTCATAAAAATTTAAAAAGCATTTCGCTTACAATGAGATTACATGTCAATCAAACATAATATTTTTTGAGCACTGGGTCTTTATCAAACGAGCACCCTCAAGAACTTCCTCAAAGTAGTGCTCAGCAGCCCTTCGACCTACGGCCGAATCCTGCGCTGCAATAGTGGTAGCATCCATCTCTGCCCAGTATGCTTTAGCACGGGCAAAGGCCACCCGTGCGCCTTCTATGCACGCCGACCTCTTCATCGCATTTATGCGCGGCACCACATCGAGGACCTGCTGCACCAAGCCGAAATAGCTGCTCGGTTTCGACCTTCCGTGCCATAGTTGATCCACAACAGACCTCATGGAGAGTCCGGACAACCTATTTAGTTCGGCCCATTCGGCTAATTGGTCCGTCAACGAAAGCGGACGCTCGGGAGAAAGGAATTGCTTCCAAAACAGCTGGTCTACTTCACAGTCCGTCCAACTCTGGAAGTACTTGGCCGCATCGGTAGCGCTCACTGCCAAATCCATATACGCATCCTCCGAACTCCACAGCCGATCCAGAGGCGCATACCGTGGATCTCCGTACTTCCTCTGCAGCATAAAGGACTTCCCAGCTACAATATCCCCAGCTTCCCGCAGCTCCTCCTTCTTTGCCCTCATAGCAGAGCGGAGGTCTTTTCCCGTTACAGCAGCCTTCTCAAGGTCCGATGCCTTCGCCTGGTTTTCCTTTTCAAGAGCCCGACAACGGTCTACGGCGGCTTTTAATTCTACGGCCATATTAGCCATCTTCTTCCGGCTCTCGCCATGTGCGGCCTTCTCGGCTCGCAACTCTTTGGCCGCCTTCAAAGCAGCCGCATTACCCAATCTTGCTTGTTCCTTGGCTCGGGCAAGTTCCGCCCGCAAGGCTTCAACAGTGGCAGCTCCATCTGCAGTCATAACATGATAAAAGCACTGGCATCATACTCTTCGTATTTGGCGTTTACCATACAAGGATCCTTACCCTGTGCCTCGTCAAGCCTTCTGTTAACAAGCTCGATGTCAGCACCTGCCGCATCCAACCGCCGTTCTAAACGGGCAAACTGGCTAGTCCGGCTGGCCACCGGAGCTTCCATCTCCTGCACATAAAGGCAGTATGGTTATTACCTGGGAATATGATCCTCCGTTCGTCATCGTTTCCGACGACAACCAGAGTCTCAGGGGCTACTATCTACACAGGGCACACCTAGCATGTGCAGGACTATTACACATTCCTTTTCACGTACCTCAAAGCCTGTCAGTAGACTCATAAAAGCTTCATACAATCCGCTTTCGGCGGACGATATCCTCTCCATCACCATATTCATCAGCACACGGTGATCATCTGAGATGGCCGCTCGCCCCACCAACTCCCTCAGAACGTCCGATCGCACACTAGACGGCGCCGGACTCTTTTGTCTACCCTCTTCGGGAGCCGGACACTGGGAGCCTCGGGGATCAATTGGATCACCTTCTGGCCTCTCCGCACTCGGAGAGGCCCTCCGCGACGACACTTCAGGGTCGCCTGCTTCCGGAGCGGAGGAGTCCGGAGGAGGCGTCTCGCTCTCCATCATCTCTGGAAGAAGATCCCCTGAAGACAAGCTCATTTGAGAGGGGCTAAGGCCCGAACTGCACAAATATATGCGGTGGTTATTTTCTCAGAAGAAAAAAAAGATGACATATTTGTACTATTAAAGTTTTCGGGTCACTTACGACTCCGGGGAGAATTGATCCCCCCGCGGACTTTGTGCGGCAGCACCGCCCCCCAAGGTAGGGCCCCCGGTAGAAGATTTCTTCTCCTGCTTGGGAGCTTCGGCTTCTGAATTCCTGGGCGCAGTCCTTTTCCTTTTCCGGTCGTCTTCCTTCGTGGAGATGCTCGCTCCCTCGGGTAGAATAGGCAGCGTTGGGGGCCCGCGTCCGCCCGCATTACCCTCCACAGTATCTTCCTTCAAGGGATCCGGGCAAGGTGCGGTCTGGAGCATCTTTTCCAATACCGGATTCTCCAAGCCCTCAAGGAGGGGGCCGAACACCGAATCAATTTCGCCTTTGTTAGCCAGTCCTGGTCGAAGGGGCAAACTCTCAATAACTTCGTAACGAAGGAAAGATAATATGTTTGGCCGGAAGATTCTTTACCTGTTCGGCGGCGCGGTTACTGCTCAGGCCCACATCCTCGGTGATTTCCGGACACTCTACTTGATGTCCGAAGAATGACTTATACATATCCTCGTGCGTCAGGCCGAGAAAATTTTGAATGGCACGCGGACCATCGGGATTGAACTCCCACAAGCGAAGGGGCCAGCGTTTGCAAGGCTGGACTTGACGAACCAGCATAACTTGTATTACTGCGACCAAACTGAGATCTCCGTTGAAGAGATCTCGAATGCGGCTTTGCAGTAAAGGCACGTCCTTGGCTGTACCCCAGCTCAGTCCTCTGCTGATCCATGAAATCAGTCATGGTGGAGGGCCCGAGCGAAAAACGGGGGCGGCCGCCCACTTGGCACTTCTAGGAGTCGTGATGTAGAACCACTCCTGTTGCCACAATGCAGACACCTCTGGGATGGAACCTTTGGGCCACTGAGCTCCCGTCATCTTGCGTATTGAGGCGCCTCCACACTCTGTATGTTGCCCTTCGATCACCGTCGGCTTTACTTCAAAGGTCTTGAGCCATACGCCAAAGTGGGGGGTAACCCGGAGGAAGGCCTCGCATACGACAACAAAAGTCGTGATATGCAGGAAGGAGTCCGGAGCTAGATCATGGAAATCTAGCCCGTAAGAAAACATCAAGCCCCTGACGAAACGATCCAGTGCAAAACCTAGACCCCGGAGGAAGTGGGGGACGAACACAACGCTCTCGTTGGGTTTGGGAGTGGGGACGGCCTGCCCTCGAGGAGGCAGCCGATGCAAAATCTCGGCGGTCAGATATCTGGCCTCCCTCAACTTTTTGATGTCCTCTTCCGTGATGGAGGAAGGCACCCATTAGCCTTGAAAGCTAGATCCGAACATGACTGAAGGTTCAGAGCACCTGACCTGAACTTTGGGCGTTTGAGCTCGAGGTGGGGAAGGATTTGATTGAGCATGGGAGGGAAAAATAAAAGCCTTGTCCCCTTTATAAAGAGGGTGAATATCAAGCGTCCTCTCCGTGTCCGTTTGGACTTGCCTATAATCTAGGAGTCCTAGAAGCGGTTGGGTTACCCACGCCCATATTGATGAGAATCCCGGAATAAGGGGACACGATCTCTGCTTTAACAAGACGTGCCAAGGAAACCGCCGCGCATAGCACACTAAGATGGGACAGTAAATGGTTCGAATAAAAGCTTGGCCGTGGTGTGATGTCACACTACGGAGTGCGTCAGCAGATTAGATTTGTGTAAATATTATACTCTCTATGGCGATATGTGGAAACTTATTTTGCAGAGCTGGACACTACCTTTGTGTTCAAAATCTTCTATGAAGTACTTGGAGGAGGAACCCGCCTTGCAATGCCGAAGACAATTTGCGCGCCGGACTCGTCGTCATTGAAGCCTGGTTCAGGGGCTACTGAGGGAGTCCTGGATTAGGGGGTGTCCGGATGGACGGACTATACCTTCAGCCGGACTCAGGACTATGAAGATACAAGATTGAAGACTTCGTCCCGTGTTCGGAAGGGACTTTCCTTGGCGTGGAAGGCAAGCTTGGCGATATGGATATTCAGATCTCCTACCATTGTAACCGACTCTGTGTAACCCTAACCCTATCTGGTGTCTATATAAACCGAAGGGTTTTAGTCCGTAGGACAACATACACATCAACAATCATACCATAGGCTAGCTTCTAGGGTTTAGCCTCTCTGATCTCGTGGTAGATCAACTCTTGTAATACCCATACCATCAATATTAATCAAGCAAGACGTAGGGTTTTACCTCCATCGAGAGGGCCCAAACCTGGGTAAAACTTCGTGTCCCCTGCCTCCTGTTACCATCCGGCCTAGATGCATAGTTCGGGACCCCCTACCCGAGATCCGCCGGTTTTGACACCGACAATGGGGAACCCGGTATTTCAAAAAAAATCCTAAGATCACGCATGATCTATCTAGGAGATGCATAGGAACAAGAGGGGAGAGTGTGTCTACGTACCGTCGTAGACCGAAAGCGGAAGCGTTAAGCAACGCGGTTGATGTAGTCGAATGTCTTCGCGATCCAACCGATCAAGTACCGAACGTACGGCACCTCCGCGATCTGCACACGTTCAGCTCGGTGACGTCTGTCGGTGTCAAAACCGGCGGATCTCGCGTAGGGGGTCCTGAACTGTGCGTCTAAGGCGGATGGTAACAGGAGGCAGGGGACACGATGTTTTACCCAGTTTCGGGCCCTCTTGATGGAGGTAAAACCCTACGTCCTGCTTGATTTATTCTTGATGATATAAGTGTTACAAGAGTTGATCTACCACGAGATCGGAGAGGCTAAACCCTAGAAGCTAGCCTATGGTATGATCGTATGTTGTCCTACGGACTAAAACCCTCCGGTTTATATAGTACCAGAGGGGGCTAGGGTTACACAAGGTCGGTTACAAAGGAGGAGATCTACATATCCGTATTGCCTAGCTTGCCTTCCACGCCAAGTAGAGTCCCATCCGGACACGAGACGAAGTCTTCGATCTTGTATCTTCATAGTCTAACAGTCTGGCCAAAGGATATAGTCTGGCTGTCCGGAGACCCCCTAATCCAGGACTCCCTCGGTAGCCCCTGAACCAGGCTTCAATGACGACGAGTCCGGCACACAGTATTGTCTTCGGCATTGCAAGGCGGGTTCCTCCTCCGAATACACCACGGAAGAATTTGAATACAAGGATAGTGTCCGACCCTGTAAAATAATTTCCACATATCACCGTAGAGAGAATAATATTTCCACAAATCTAATCTGCTGACATGTTTTGGCAACATGACTTCATGCCATGGCCCGGTGATTATTCGAACCGTTTCCTTTAACCAGCCCCGCACATAACGCGACGCAGTTTCTTGACGGGTCTTGTCAAAGCAGAGATCGTGTCCCCCTTATTACAGGATTCTCATCAATATGGGCGTGGGTAACCCAACCACGCCTAGGACTCCTAGATTTTAGGCAAGTCCCAAACGGCCACGAGGAGGACTAAGGGAGTCCTGGATTAGGGGGTATCCGGACGGCCAGATTATATCCTTTGGCCGGACTATTGGACTATGAAGATACAAGATTGAAGACTTCGTCTCGTGTCCGGATGGGACTCTACTTGGCGTGGAAGGCAAGCTAGGCAATATGGATATGTATATCTCCTCCTTTGTAACTGACCTTGTGTAACCCTAGCCCCCTCCGGTGTCTATATAAACCGAGGGTTTTAGTCCATAGGACAACATACAATCATACCATAGGCTAGCTTCTAGGGTTTAGCCTCTCCGATTTCGTGGTAGATCAACTCTTGTAATACTCATATCATCAAGAATAAATCAAGCAGGACGTAGGGTTTTACCTCCATCAAGAGGGCCCGAACCTTGGTAAAACATCGTGTCCCCTGCTTCCTGTTACCATCCGCCTTAGACGCACAGTTCGGGACCCCCTACCCGAGATCCACCGGTTTTGACACTGACATTGGTGCTTTCATTGAGAGTTCCTCTATGACGTTGCTGTAAGGAAGGATGCCTCGTCTCGTTGTTAAAAGCAACATTACCGCCGGGGGAGCTCTGGCTGTCGGCCAAACTCTCCGGCTAGGCAGTTTCGTCGTGACTGCCTGTTCGGTCGCTGCACCGACGATGACTTCTTGGGTCATCAAAAACAGCCTCCACGTCGGCTCGGAAGTCGCCGAGCAGATGGATCCAGCGGAGCTCTCTTCCCTAAACGAACTCTTGGATCGCATTGCTGCCTTGGGAGTCGCTACGGACTATGATCGGATTGGGCTTAAACCCGATCATAGGGAGATTAACTATCCATCGGTCACCCATCACGTTAGAGGAACAATGCGGCAACTCTTCCTCTATTTTGAGGACTAACTATGTCCGGATTCCTGAGTTCTCTGATCCGGATACCCGCTTACGGGAGGACATCACCCAAGCCCTGAACCTAGAATCAGGCAGTGGGACAGACTTATCGGGTAACACTCCGGAACCCAAACTTCCAAGATTGGAAACTCCTCGGCCCCTGGGTCTCAGATCGGGTAGGGGTTTGGACTCAAATCCACCCACCCACCCAGACATAAACAATCTTTCCCACATCAGGCAAGAGCCTAATGAAACAGTACATCATTATTGGGCCAGATTCATCCTTGTGATGAACAAGGTTAAGGACTGTCGCGAGGAAGATGCAGTATCACTTTTCTGCAATAATTGCACGAACAAGGGAATCCTTAACGCCTTAAGTCACCGTGACATATCACGCTTCACTGACTTGGCATCCATAGTACGAAAGAATTGTGCGATGGAAAACGCCTGGAAAACCGAAACAAAATTTTGGGATAATCCTGCTCCGAATACACACCCAGTCCGAAGTAAAAGGGTGCACTATCGTAAGACACCCGAGCTAGTTGCAAAGAAACAAAAACCCTCTACAGGGCATGAAACCGTACTGGAGGGATGGCTTAACGGACCCTGCAAAATTCATAGTACAGCGGATATAGTACCAACACACAGCCTTAGAGCATGTTGGATACTCCGGCAGGTGGCCAAAAGTGGTGAGGATCTTCTTATCCCAAACGCCACAGAGCACCATCCCGTGGATAACAATACGGTGTTAACAGTCTTCGAGACCTTTGCATCAAATAATAGGTGCAAGCGAACACTCCGCAGCATGGCCGAAATCTGCCACGTAGCAGCAATAAATCCATGGAGTGACACGGCTATTACCTCCAATGCCAGTGATGAACCTAAATTCCGAACAGCCCGAGCACCAGCCGCACTGGTCCTCAGTCCAATTGTGGACGGCTTTTGACTCACCAAAGTACTCATGGATGGCGGCAGCGGATTAAACCTCATCTATGAGGAAACTCTTCAAAAACGGAAATAGACTGGAACCGCATTGAGCAAAGTAGCACAACCTTCAGGGGAATCATACCTAGTCGGGAGGCACGATGCGCTGGGAAAATCACACTAGATGTGGTATTTGGTACGCCAGAGAATTATAGGTCCGAAGAAATTACATTTCAAGTGGCCCCGTTCAGCAGTGGATACCACGCCCTTTTAGGACTTGAGGCATTCACGGTCTTCCAAGTCGTACCCCATTATGGGTACATGAAGCTTAAAATGCCCGGGCCCAACGGAATCATCACCCTCGCCAGTGATCCGGACACAGCACTCCGCGCCGAAAACAAAACAGACGCACTGGCCCTCGAGGCATTATCCGAAGCCCTCTCGGCCGAGGAATTAGCCACGCTACGCTCCATAGTGAAATAGTCAAATTCCACCTCTTTTAAACCAGCTATTTTAAACAACTCGATAAGAGACCCAAGTCCACCTCTTTTAAACCAGCGGATGAAATAGTCAAATTCCAAGTCCACCCAACAGACCCTACAAAAACAGCCTCCATCGGGGCATAGTTAAACCCCGCCGTGGACGCCGCACTACGAGAGTTCCTACACGAGAATTGGGACATATTCGCCTGGCACCCCTCAGACATGCCAGGAATCCCACGCAGGCTGGCCGAGCATAGCCTCAATATCCTAAAGGGATTCAAGCCGGTCAAGCAAGCTCTTCGGCATTTCTCCGAACCTAAGAGACAGGCCATGGGAGAGGAACTAGCCAAGTTATTGGAGGCCGGATTCATCAGAGAAATAAAACACCCGGACTGGCTAGCAAACCTGGTGATGGTACCAAAGAAGGATAAATCCTGGCGCCTTTGTGTCGATTTCAAGGACCTTAATAAAGCTTGCCCAAAGGACCCATTCCCCCTCCCCCGCATCGATCAAATTATCGATGCTACCGCAGGACACGAGTCATTGTGTTTCCTCGACGCATACTCCGGTTACCACCAAATCAAGATGGCGGAGTCTGACCAAGCCGCAACGGCATTCATCACACTATACGGTCCCTTCTGTTTCAACACAATGCCTTTTGGGCTCAAAAACGTCGGCGCAACATATCAGCGCATGATTCAGACATGTCTGGAGAAACAAATCAGCAAAACAGTAGAGGCATACGTAGACGATGTGGTCGTCAAAACCAAACACGTCGACTCTTTGATAGACGACTTGAGGCTCATGTTCGACAACCTCCGAACATACGACATCAAGCTCAATCCGGAAAAATGCGTTTTCGGCATACCAGCCGGAAAGCTCCTGGGTTTCATTGTCTCCAGTAGAGGTATTGAAGCTAATCCAGCCAAAATCCGAGCTTTGTCACAGTTGGCTACCCCAACAGACCTCAAACAAATCCAGAAGTTAACAGGATGCGTGGCGGCTTTAAGCCGCTTTATCTCCCGCTTAGGAGAAAAGGCTTTAACCCTTTATCGCCTCCTTTGGTGCACCGAACACTTTGAGTCGATGGACGCTGCCACAGCCGGATTGGAAGAAATAAAGGCCATTTTGGCAACCAACCCAATCATGGCCGCGCCAAACATCGGTGAACCAATGCTGTTGTACATTGCGGCAACTCATCAAGTTGTAAGCGCAGTGCTCGTCGTCGAACGAGAAGCTGACGGACATAAATTCCCTCTTCAAAAGCCGGTATACTATGTATCCACTGTCCTCACTCCATGCAAATCATGGTACCCACATTATCAAACGATAGCCTATGCGGTATTCATGGCATCCCGAAAGCTGCGACACTACTTTCAAGAGTGTGTTCGATTACAGTAGCCTCCGAAGTGCCACTTAATGATATTATAAACAACCGTGACGCTGCGGGCCGGATTGCTAAATGGGCCATTGAGCTCCTCCCGTTCGACATAACATACAAACCTCGACGAGCTATTAAGTCGCAAGTATTGGCCGACTTTGTCGCCGAATGGACGGAGGCCGAACACCCTAAAGAGTATGGCGCATACTCCAATTAGATCATGCACTTCGACGGTTCTAAAATGCTGGCTGGTCTAGGGGCTGGCATCGTCCTGACGTCCCCAACCAGAGATACCATTCAGTACGTACTGCAAATATTGTACACAGACTCCAACAATGCAACCGAATACGAAGCTCTGTTGCATGGTCTTCGGATGGCAGTCTCCATGGGCATTCAACGCCTGGAGGTGCATGGGGATTCAAACCTTGCAATATCCCAAATAAATGGAGACTTTGACGCCAAGGATCCGAAAATGGCGGCCTACCGAAACACCGTCCTAAAAATGTCAGCTCGATTCGAGGGGCTCGAATTTCACCATGTGACTCGGGAAAACAATCAGGCGGCGGATATCCTCGCCCGCATCGGCGCAAAACGTGATGCGGTCCCCCCAACATCTTTCTGGAAAGGCTTTTCAAGCCATCCGTAGTATGGGAAGGGGACACCGGTAACAATAGTCCGGACCCGGCCAAAATGCCCGATACCGAACAAACTGACACAATCGGAGGCTCCGCCACCAAAATAACACCTTCAGCCCATGTAATAATGGCCATCATAGCCCCGTGGACAGCACCATTCCTAGCCTACCTAACTAGGCAGGAACTTCCGGAGGACCAAAATGAGGCACGCTTGAAAGTTGAAAGGATCGAGAAGAGGTGTCTAGAGGGGGGGTGATTAGACACTAAGTGCCAAAAGTTGCAGTTTTTAATATTCATAAGTTTAAGTGGAGTTTAAGCACAAGTTTAACAAACACAATACATATCAAGCAAGCATGCAATGAGTATATGAGGAGCGGAAAGTGAGCATGCAACTTGCAAGAATGTAAAGAGAAGGGTTTGGAGTATTCAAACGCAATTGGAGACACGGATGTTTTTGTCATGGTTCCGATAGGTGGTGCTATCGTACATCCACGTTGATGGAGACTTCAACCCACGGAGGGTAACGGTTGCGCGAGTCCACGGAGGGCTCCACCCACGAAGGGTCCACGAAGAAGCAACCTTGTCTATTCCATCACGGCCGTCGCCCACGAAGGACTTGCCTCACTAGCGGTAGATCTTCATGAAGTAGGCGATCTCCTTGCCCTTACAAACTCCTTGGTTCAACTCCACAATCTTGTCGGAGGCTCCCAAGTGACACCTAGCCAATCTAGGAGACACCACTCTCCAAGAAGTAACAAATGGTGTGTTGATGATGAACTCCTTGCTCTTGTGCTTCAAATGATAGTCTCCCCAACACTCAACTCTCTCTCACAGGATTTGGATTTGGTGGAAAGAAGATTTGAGTGGAAAGCAACTTGGGAAGGCTAGAGATCAAGATTCATATGGTTGGAATGGAATATCTTGACCTCAACACAAGTGTAAGGTGTCCACATTTGTGTTCTTGAACTCCGTTCCGTTGTCACTACGAACCTTCTTGATCTTCACATCAAACTGGTTTTGGGCCTTCCTAGCGAAGTTTTTGAAGATCTTTTGGACCTGCGATTTGTCATCAAGAAAGAACACCCACATAAATCTTGAAAAATCATCAACTATGACTATACCAAATGAGTTACCACCGAGACTCTTGTAGGCATTTGGACCAAAGAGATCCATGTGAAGTAGCTCGAGTGGTCTTCTTGTGGTCATGATGTTCTTCGCGCGGTGACTTCCTCCAACTTGTTTCCCTGCTTGACAAGCACTACAAAGTCTATTCTTGTCAAATATGACATCTTTTATTCCAAGGATATGATCACCTTTAATAAGCTTATCAAGATTTCGCATACCAACATGACCTAGTCTTCTATGCCACAACCAGCCTTTAGAAGATTTGGTAATTAAGCAAGTTCTAGGTTGAGCCTTTTTAGTGAAATCAACAATGTAAAGATCTCCTCTACGTATACCGGTAAAGACCATTTTATGATTGTCTCTACGAAACACTTGGCAATCTACTTCAGTGAATAAGACATTGAAACCGAAATCCGCAAGTCTAGAAACTAAAAGTAAATTGTATCCACGGGATTCAACGAGCATGACATTTTGTATAGAGCTATCATGTGAGATGGCCACCTTACCAAGGCCAACCACCTTACCCTTTGAATTATCACCAAAAGTGACATATTTTCGAGGGCCGTCGTTTTCACCAAGCTCACGGAACATATCTTTATCTCCGGTCATATGATCAATACATCCACTATCAAGGACCCATTCCTTTCCTCCAGCCATGTAGCCGCGAAGATTTTCCGTAAGACCAAAATGCCTCATTTCATCATCGAGATCATAGTCACTATCATCATCTTCATCATAGTATCCATGTTCAACATCGTCTTGTGATTGATCAATTCCCAGAGAGGGTAATTCATTAGATAAATGATCATCACAATGGTTACCTTTATGAATTCTAATAGCTTCGGATATGATATCGCTAATGATTCCAACATTTCCTTTAGCACGCATGAGATTGGTAAGCTCAAATAGACAATCACCAAAGCTAGGATCACTAGAGTTCATCTTACTCAAGGCAATAGACTTATGGAGAATTTCGTCTAAATTTTTCAAGGAATAATCTGGAAATCATTCCTCAAGAAATCTCCATATGGTGTAGGCACACTTGAGAGTAGGCAAACATCTAATCAAGTTTCTAGGCAAGCCTCTAATGATGAGATCAACAGTTCTAAGATTGTGAATCATGTCAATATCTTCATCTAGGGTAGGGTGCAAAGGATCAACATGAGGTGCACAAGGGCTAGTAATGTACTTGTTCAAATGATATTCATTGAAAATCTCAAGCATTTCATTTTTCCACTCATGAAAATACTCTCCATCAAGAATAGGCACTCTATGTCTAAGACTCCCCAAAGTAGACACATCCATCTTCCTCCAATGGTGTTTCAACCAAGGCAATGGAGACCAAAGCTCTGATACCAATTGAAAGGATCGAGAAGAGGTGTCTAGAGGGGGTGATTAGACACTAAGTGCCAAAAGTTGCAGTTTTTAATATTCTTAAGTTTAAGTGGAGTTTAAGCACAAGTTTAACAAACACAATACATATCAAGCAAGCATGCAATGAGTATATGAGCAGCGGAAAGTAAAGCATGCAACTTGCAAGAATGTAAAGAGAAGGGTTTGGAGTATTCAAACACAATTGGAGACACGGATGTTTTTGTCGTGGTTCCGATAGGTGGTGCTATCGTACATCCACGTTGATGGAGACTTCAACCCACGAAGGGTAACGGTTGCGCGAGTCCATGGAGGGCTCCACCCACAAAGGGTCCACGAAGAAGCAACCTTGTCTATTCCATCACGGTCGTCGCCCACAAAGGACTTGCCTCACTAGCGGTAGATTTTCACGAAGTAGGCGATCTCCTTGCCCTTACAAACTCCTTGGTTCAACTCCACAATCTTGTTGGAGGCTCCCAAGTGACACCTAGCCAATCTAGGAGACACCACTCTCCAAGAAGTAACAAATGGTGTGTTGATGATGAACCCCTTGCTCTTGTGCTTCAAATGATAGTCTCCCCAACACTCAACTCTCTCTCACAGGATTTGGATTTGGGTGGAAAGAAGATTTGAGTGGAAAGAAACTTGGGAAAGGCTAGAGATCAAGATTCATATGGTTGGAATGGAATATCTTGACCTCAACACAAGTGTAGGTGGTTCTCTCTCAGAAAATGTGTATTGGAAGTGTAGGTATGTTCTGATGGCTCTCTCCATGAATGAAGAGTGGGTGGAGGGGTATATATAGCCTCCACACAAAATCTAACCGTTACACACAATTTGCCAAACTCGGTGGGACCGAATGGTTAAACTCGGTCGGACCAATTCAGCAAACCTAGTGACCGTTAGGATTTTCGGTGGGACTGAGATGCAACTGGGTAGGACCGATATGGTTAGGGTTAGGGCATAACGTAATCTCGGTGCGACCGATTACACAAACTCGGTGGGACCGATTTTGGTAATAAGCTAACCAGAGAGTTGGTCAGGCAAACTCGGTGAGACCGATTACACAAACTCGGTGGGACCGATTTTGGTAATAAGCTAACCAGAGGGTTTGCATTGTAATCTCGGTAGTACCGATTGCTCAAACTCGGTGAGACCGATTTTGGTAATGGACATACACAGAGAGATTACAATCCCATCTCGGTGAGACCGAGATCCCTATCGGTGAAACCGATTTTCTAGGGTTTGTGGCAGTGGCTATGACATCTGAAACTCAGTGGCACCGGATAGATAGAATCGGTGGGGCCGAGTTTGACTTTTGGTTTAGGTCATATGTGTATGTGGGAAGGTAGTTGAGGGTTTTGGAGCATATCACTAAGCACTTTGAGCAAGCAAGCCATTAAGCAACACCTCATCCCCTCTTGATAGTATTGGCTTTTCCTATAGACTCAATGTGATCTTGGATCACTAAAATAGAAAATGTAGAGTCTTGATCTTGAAGCTTGAGCCAATCCATTGTCCTTAGCATCTTGAAGGGGTTCCACATCCTCTAGTCCATGCCACTCCATTGTTGAACTTATCTGAAACATACTAGGTAAAAGTGTTAGTCCAATAAGAGATATGTTGACATTAATTACCAAAACCACACAGGGAGCACTTGTGCTTTCAATCTCCCCCTTTTTGGCAATTGATGACAACATACATCAAAGCTTTAGATAAAGATATAGAGAATAGCAAGTAAAGCTTTGGAAAGACATGTAACATGCATAGGCTCCCCCTACATGTATGAAATTATGTGAATATTGAATATAGGAGCATGTGAATGCGTAAACATGACAGAGTAAGCAATGTGTTACATGTATCTTGGCTATATGCATTAGAGCAAATGATGTGAATGTGAGAAATGTACCTTCATGCTCATGAGTCCTTCTTGCAAACAGTATGTACATCAGCAAGAACTTCTCATTCACATGACTGTGATGCATATACTTACCTTGTGGTCTTGAGTTGTCTTAGGATGGGATGAACCTGCGCAAACAAGGTTAAATAACACAGATACACCTACTGACCAAAGCAAGCAAGAGAAACCACAAGAGAACCAAGACTGGGATGACATGTAGAGTGAGTACTAAGTACCACATTGGATATAGACATGTCCCCAAAGGTAAAGATATGCAATAAAATCAGAGATTTCCTTCCCTTAGATGTCTTGCTCCCCCTGAATCTGCATGGGATATTGGGAGAAGATAGGGAACAGAAAATCAGAGCAACAAAAAAGGAAACAACAGAGCTTGAGCTAAAGCAAGCAACCAAGCATGTCTTTCCCCTCTTAAAGATATGTGACATCTCTCCTCTTGAACACCAAGCATCTGGGGTCTTTGATGATATTACTTTCTCCTAGTTGAGAAACTCTCTCCCCCTGAGTATTCTCTCTTTCTCCCCCTATAGGAAGGATTAAGCTTTGATGTGATCTCTCTCTCCCCCTTTGACATCAATTTCCAAGAAGGGATCTTCTGGACATGTGATACAAATGGGTTGGTCCTCGAGTCACAGAGCAAAGCAACATGTCTAATATGATGCTGGTAGAGGACAAGAATCATTGAGTGGAGCTGGAGCAAACAGAAATCAGGAATAAGTGGCAAGTTGGTTTTCCTGTGGTGGAATCGGTGACTCCGAGTTGTGTGCTTCGGTTGCACCAAAAGATTTCGGTTGGGCCGAAGAGAACAAACCGGTGTGACCGAGTTCATTAGAGTGAAACCACTTGTCACCTCAACTCACTAGACAAGTAAGATCTCACAAGGATATGCAAGGAATTTACTGAAAGATTTGCAATGAATTGGATGCATAAAATGCAGAACAAAAAGGAAAGAAAAGAAACTGAAAGTTCTAGATGAGGGGAAACAAATATGCAAGAGACAAAAGCACGGAGAGACACACGAGAACTTCATCTAGAGATGGTCGGCGACAAAGTCACCTATGTTGGAGTATATTGACTTAGGCACCCCAGGCTTTACACTTTATGCTTCCGGCTCGTATGTTGTGTGGAATTGTGAGCGGATAACAATTTCACACAGGAAACAGCTATGACCATGATTACGCCAAGCTATTTAGGTGAGACTATAGAGTAAAGCTTCTCTAAGATGGAATAACATACCTTGGGTGGTGGTGTTGATCTTGCTCATGTAGTTGAACTTGTGCGGGTTGCTCAAGGTTGATGTAGTTCATGAAGGGTTGGGAGCACCACTTGGAGTTTGAGTTCAGCTACCTACATGGGTTAGCTTTGCAAGGAAGAGCACTTGTGTATCCAAAATGACAATCATGAGACTCAACATAGAATTTGCCAAAGGATATGTTTGAATGGTTTCGTGCTTCCTTGTCTTCAACCACCATTGTGTAGAGACTTGGTGATGTAGAGATTGCTCAAGATGTGAGTGAGTTGCAATCTCATAGATTTAGATTCAACCAAGTACCTACACGGGTTAGATAACATGCAAGGTACAAATATATCCAAGACATATGAATAGCATCATAAGAGAAATATCGAGGATTAGTCATAGGCTCATGCCCCGCATGTATCAAATGGAGTTCCAACTCCAAGTTTGAAGCATCAATGATGTTCAATTCACCTCTCAGCCTGCAAAACACTTTCTCATCAAGTGGTTTAGTGAATATATCCGCCAATTGCTTATCGGTGCGAACATGTTTAAGGTTAATGTCCCCTTTTGCAACATGATCTCGAATGAAATGATGACGAACTTCAATATGCTTAGTTCGAGAATGTTGCACGGGATTGTGAGCAATCTTAATAGCACTTTCATTGTCACATAGCAATGGAACATGTTTCACATATATCCCATAATCTTTAAGAGTTTGGGTCATCCAAAGTAATAGAGCACAACATGAACCAGCGACAATGTATTCCGCTTCAGCGGTGGATAAGGATACCAAGTTTTGTTTCTTGGAACACCAAGACACAAGAGATCTACCAACGAATTGACAAGTACCCGAAGTGGATTTTCTATCAACCTTGTCTCCGGCATAGTCCGAATCGGAGTAGCCAACAAGATCAAAAGAGGACCTCTTAGGATACCAAATGCCAAAATTATGTGTATGGATTAGGTATCTCACTATCCTTTTCACAGCCTTAAGATGACACTCTTTAGGAGCAGCTTGATATCGTGCACACATGCACACACTTAGCATAATATCGGGACAAGAGGCACATAGATATAACAATGAACCAATCATAGAGCGATAAACCTTTTGATCAACCGGTTCACCATCTTTGGTCAAATCAAGATGTCCACTAGTAGGCATGGGTGTAGTCATACCTTTGCATTCTTGCATATTGAACTTCTTGAATAAGTCCTTGGTGTACTTCGTTTGAGAGACAAAGGTACCTTCCTTAGTTTGCTTGATTTGCAAACCGAGAAAGAATTTGAGTTCACTCATCATAGACATCTCAAACTTCTCCGACATTAGCTTTCCAAACTTCTCACTAAAATGAGGGTTAGTTGAACCAAATATGATATCATCAACATAAATTTGGCACACAAATAGTTCTCCATTAACCCTTTTAGTAAAAAGAGTAGAATCAATTTTACCAATTTCAAAGCCTTTTTCAATAAGGAACTTGGTCAAGCATTTATACCATGCTCTAGGAGCTTGGTTAAGACCATAAAGGGCTTTGTGAAGTTTGTAAACATGATTAGGTTTCTTAGGATTGACGAAGCCGGGAGGTTGCTTAACATAAACTTCCTCCTCAATTTTGCCATTTAGAAAAGCACTTTTAATGTCCATTTGGTACAAGGTGATATCATGGTGATTAGCATAAGCAAGTAAGATGCGAATGGACTCAAGTCTAGCAACGGGAGCATATGTCTCACCATAGTCCATACCTTCAACTTGTGTGTAGCCTTGGGCGACGAGACGTGCTTTGTTGCGAACCACTTGTCCATCTTCATCTTGCTTGTTGTGAAACACCCATTTGGTACCAATGATATTGTGGTTGTTGTCGGGCTTCTCGACCAATGTCCACACTTGATTTCTCTCAAAGTTGTGTAGCTCTTCATGCATAGTGTTTATCCAGTCCGGATCCTCCAATGCTTCTTCAACCTTCATAGGTTCAATGCTAGAGATGAATGAGTAATTTTCACAAAAGTTAGCTAAACGAGTTTTAGAGCGAGTGATTCTCCCGGTTTGGATATCATTGTAGATTTGCTCGACGGGATGATCCTTAGCAATTCTTGCTCGAACTCGTGAAAGCTTTTGCTTGGGTCGGGGTGGAACATCCTCTTCATCTTGTGCTTCTTCTTGGCCTTCTTCATTGTTGACGTTGTCGTTCTCTTGTCATGGTGGAGAAGGAGGTTGTTGATGTTCATCTTGGTGCGCTTCCTCGTTTCCTTCATCTTGGCGTGTCCCACTTGTGGATGCTTCCATATCAACTCTTGGTTCACCTTGTCGTGAGGTAGAAGCTTCCACTTGGACGGACGAGGTACTCTCCTTCACTTCCGTTGGACGAATCTTGCCAATGGACAAGTATTGAATTGCTTCCGAAGGGTCTTTGTCTCCTACATCAATTGGCAATTTCTCTACTTGCGAGCCGTTAGATTCATCAAACTTCACATCTACCGTCTCTTCAACCTTTCGGGTGAAATTGTTGTTGAAACGGTAAGTGTGAGAGTTTGAGCCATAACCAAGTAGGAAACCTTCATGAGATTTAGGAGAAAATTTAGAACGACGATGCTTATCAAGAATGTAGCACTTTGAGCCGAATACTCGAAAGTATCCAACTTGGGGTTTGTCACCGGTGAGGAGCTCGTATGCCGTCTTGCCGAGTAGCTTGTTAAGATACAAGCGATTTGCCAAACTCGGTGGGACCGAATGGTTAAACTCGGTCGGACCGATTCAGAAAACCTAGTGGCCGTTAGCATTTTCGGTTGGACTGAGATGCAACTCGGTAGGACCGATATGGTTAGGGTTAGGGCATAACGTAATCTTGGTGTGACCGATTACACAAACTCGGTGGGACCGATTTTGGTAATAAGCTAACCAGAGAGTTGGTCAGGCAAACTCGGTGAGACCCATTACAGAAACTCGGTGGGACCGATTTTGGTAATAAGCTAACTAGAAGGTTTGCATTGTAATCTCGGTAGTATCGATTGCTCAAACTCGGTGAGACCGATTTTGGTAATGGACATACACAGAGAGAGTACAATCCCATCTCGGTGAGACCGAGATCCCTATCGGTGAAACCAATTTGCTAGGGTTTGTGGCAGTGGCTATGACATCTGAAACTCGGTGGCGCCGGATAGATAGAAACGGTGGGGCCGAGTTTGACTTTTGGTTTAGGTCATATGTGTATGTGGGAAGGTAGTTGAGGGTTTTGGAGCATATCACTAAGCACTTTGAGCAAGCAAGCCATTAAGCAACACCTCATCCCCTCTTGATAGTATTGGCTTTTCCTATAGACTCAATGTGATCTTGGATCACTAAAATAGAAAATGTAGAGTCTTGATCTTGAAGCTTGAGTCAATCCCTTGTCCTTAGCATCTTGAAGGGGTTCCACATCCTCTAGTCCATGCCACTCCATTGTTGAACTTATCTGAAACATACTAGGTAAAAGTGTTAGTCCAACAAGAGATATGTTGACATTAATTACCAAAACCACCCAGGGAGCACTTGTGCTTTCAACACTGCATAGTGCGGCGATCTAAGGCCTAGAGGTCCACGAGGGAGGATTGTATAAAAAAAGCACTACCGGAGTCCTTCAAAGGTGCATCTCCGAAGAGGAGGGGCGGAACCTCTTGGCAGAAATCCACGCCGGACTCGGCGGTCACCATGCCACAGCCCGGGCTCTTGTAAGCAAGGCCTTCCATACATGTTTCTATTGGCCAACGGCCCGGGCAGATGCACAGGACTTGGTCCAATGTTGCGCCGGTCGCCAGCTCTTTGCAAATCAAAGCCACATGCCACCTACCGCCCTGCAAACAATCCCCATTATGTGGCCCTTCGTGTTCTGGGGGCTTGACATGGTTGGACCCCTTAAAGGGGGAACCCACAAGAAAAAATACTTACTGGTCATGGTGGATAAATTCACCAAATGGATAGAGGCCAAACCTGTTAAAACAGCCGAATCCGGACTAGTGATAGACTTCATATCTGGGGTCGTACACCGTTATGGCGTCCCCCATAGCATCATCACTAACAATGGCACAAACTTCACAGCCGATGAGGTCAAACTCTGGTGCAACAAAATGGGCATCAAGCTCGATTATGCTTCAGTCTATCACCCACAAACCAACGGCCAAGTCGAGCGAGCAAACGGTCTTATAATGAGCGGCAGTAAACCCAGATTAGTGCGTTCCTTAACGGAGTCTAACACACACTGGGTAGAGGAGCTCGACTCCGTACTCTGGGGGCTGCGGACCACGCCGAATCGTAGTACCGGATATACACCGTTCTTTATGGTATACGGCGCAGAGGCAGTCTTGCCCTGTGACATAATTCATGACTCGCCTCGAGTGCGCATGTACGAAGAAAGAGAAGCCGAGCTCGGTCGGCAGGACAGTCTGGACACCCTGGAGGAGGAGCGCGACATAGCCAAAGCCCGTTCCGCATTTTATTAGCAACAGGCTCGCAGATACCAAAGCAGAGAAGTACGAGCCAAAACTTATAACGTTGGCGAACTAGTTCTACGCCTGCCGGATAAGAAAAATAACAAGCTCGAGCCCAAATGGGAAGCCCCCTTCATTATTGACCAAGTGCTGACCAGTGGAGCATACCGACTGCGAGATGCATCGACTAGTCGACTCGAGCCGAACCCATGGAACGCGGCCAGGCTCCGAAGATTCTACGCCTAGCGCCGGACTCTATGTTCGTTCCCTCCCTTTGTCCATTTTTTACATATACATTATCTGTCTTGTTTTTCTTTCTTCCTTTCTTTTATTCTTTCTCTAGGCCTTCAAGGGCCAACTTGTGCCTCGCTTGCACATTATAGATGTGCTAGCCGCACTCATCATACCTAGGGGCTTCTTTCATAGAAGCTTAATTATTTATCTGGGCCTCAGGCCCCGCACATGTGTCATGCTTCTGCATGTAGCTTTTTTCGCCATTATATGCATCAATATGACTTAAGTTTTGGCCAAGCTGGGTTGCCTGGCTCTTGTATTTATGCCCTACGTTCCCGTTAATTCAGCTAGGGCATAAGGGGAGCACCTCTGCGATTATTACTGCCGGGTCAGCCGGATGTGTACCTCAGACTGGGTGAAGCCGAAAGCTAGCGTTCTTAAGGGAATATTCGGTCGGTGAACAAAAGATGATTTTTATTTATTGTCCATATCTGCGCCCAGATGTTTTTCCTGCGTTTCATATCGCAGTCCGGACATGCACTTTAGGGCATGCTTACCCAGGGAAAGGAACCCTTAATGGAACTATTCTCCCTGGAAGATGTTTCTTACTACCCATGTAATATAACATAACTAGTTGGGCACTTGTCTGTTCAAGCACTAATGACCCCTACGCCTGGTCTCCACGCATACCCCGGTTCTTATATAACTGAGCGGGTATTCGGATACACTCCAGACTATCGGGTCCCGAGGTTGAAGCGAAAAGGTCCGCCAAGACAAATGATCTACAATCCGGCTAGAAGGCATTATACATGTCACTTTCATTACATAGTCATGCAGACTGACTAAATTCCTCTTCTATACCATCCAACAGGCGGTCTAGCTTACAATCCTGTTGGGAATACTTTGCGGCTAATTCTACTTGCCCATAAACTAAGCTAACGGGGATCTCTTTTCCGCCGGGCCCCACAGGTCCAACCTCGGCCATGTGATTTGGGTCTGCCTTGGTGTACCACGTCTTCACCATGGCCCAGGCTTCTCTGGCACCCTGTCAGCAGGCCGATATCTTCCATAATCGGAAGCGCCACCGTGCTCCCTTGAGCTTCTCTGCAAGCTCTGCAATGCCCTCTGGCAGGGAGACGGACGGCCACAAGGCCTGGGCAACACCTTGCATCACCTACCGAACTTGTTCATGCAGATGTGAGAGCTCGGATAGAAGATCACCCGCAGACCCGTGCATTTCCTCCGTGGGACGACCCGTCAGCATACCTACAGACATAACGCTGTTATTCGGCTTCTTCACCGAACTCGTTTAAAAGGATTCGTTCAAGCACTGACTGAAAATGCCGCGCCGAAGCCGCTTATTCTCCTTCTCGGAGTCTGCAAGCTGGGCTCGAACGTCTTTTAGTTCCACGCTCAGCTTGATATTGGCATCTTGGAGATTGTTTTTCTCCCGCCTAACCTTAGTCAGCACGCATTTGCCAGCCTCTAGCTTTCGCATAACATGTTGGTCCCCTGGATTTTCTCCGGATTCATCTGCAACATCTATTGTTAGATCTGCAGCCACGCCGCACACTATATGGTAACCATCATTCTTTAAAGTAAATGTTACCAGTGGGTGACTTTTTCGGTTCCTGCAATGCGGCAACAGCAGCCCGCAGTTGGGTCTTGCATTCCTCTAGCTCTTGTGACAGCCTAGTATTCTTCTCTGTAAGAACCTGCACAATAAAGATGATCCTTAAATCAGTTCTGCTAACTGTTTCAAGTCTCAGGGGCTACTGATACATATAAATCGTCAGATTTACTTACCCGTACATCCTTTACATACGGATCCGTGGCTCTGGCTAGACCATCTTGAGCAGCTCGGAGATACACCTCTCCAAAATTGAAGGCATCAAATGCCTCTGGTGAGAAACAAGCGTCACGGAGTACGGTCTGGCGGCGCCTATGATTCATGGCGCTTTCCACTTCTGAGTTTGTAGCGGATAATCTATCCGCATCCTCTGTAGGGGGATTATCCGGCGCCCGCCCCATATCGGCTTCCGCCTCTATGTCCGATCCTGGCGCCTGACTGGTGGAAGCGTGATTAGTAACATCGCCAGACATATTCCGGCGAGCGTTTTTTCTGTTAAAGAAATACGGGCGTCATTGTATTTTGAGAAAGACGACATCCACGGAGCGGGGTTTTTGCCATACCTTTCGCCGGCGTCTCTGTCCTGACCGCCTTCCTTTTTGGCCTACCCGGCCTCGGTGCCTCTTGTTGGCACATTGCTGCGGGTTCGGCAGAGCGTCCCGAATGCCTTCCCTGTAAAAATGCCATGTGTATATGGTGGGTGAAGTGTCTAAAAAGGGATCCTAGTTTTTGGAGTTGGGATTTTTGGTTTTTCTTACGTGCGATGCAGGGAGCAGTCCGGGATAGTCAGCCGTAATGGCCACCATGGCATCATCGCAGCTTAACTGATAGAACTGTTAGTCTATCAGCTCCACGAATATAACTGAATCTTCTTCAAATCCGGAGTCAAGGGCCTGGTCAGGGTCCTCTGGTTGTGGAGAAGGGCTGCTGACCTCCTTTATGTCTTTTCGCAGTTCCTGCCACAAAGTGGCAAGGTGAATACTTATGACAAAGAATGCGGAAAAAATGGGAGTAGGGAGATATAGCTTACCCAGCTTGGAGGATTGTACATGGAGAATCCATCCCGTGGCTTGATGCGGGTGAACTCCTCTTCCTCACTCTTGAATAATTCGGACAGAATTTTTGCTAAAGCGGCAGCATTGTCTGGACCCTTATGCCCGCAGTGGGTGGCGTCATCCGCCCCGTTAAAACACCACAAGGGGTGCCCACGATATTGAAGTGGTTGCAATCCCCGCATTATGCAAATCGACATAACTTCGATTACTGTCAATCCTGATCGAGCCAGTGCTTTAATCTGGTTCATCAGATAGAGGACTTCTCCATTGTCTTCCGCCTGGGGGCTTCGTGGGCGCCAAATTCGGCGTTTCTTCAGAGGAGCATTGTTGAACTCAGGAAGACCCCGCCGAACAGGGTGCGGAAGGGGAACGTCCTCCATATAAAACCATTCTGAAGGCCAGTCTTCGGAAGACTTCTTTGGGGTACCGGATAGGTATCCGGTATCGGCGATGCGCCATATTTCGCCTCCGCCCACTTGATAAAGTGACCCCCTCTATGTGCGAGGGACGAAGCAAAATAGCCTTTTCCATAGCTCGAAGTGAGCCTCGCAGCCCAGGAACAACTCGCAGAGAGCAACATAGCCGACGATATGTAGGATGGAGGCAGGGGTGAAATTGTGTAATTGGAGGCCGTAGAACTCTAGGAGCCCGCGGAGGAATGGATGAATTGGAAATCCGAGTCCCCTTAATAAATAGGGAACAAGGCAGACCCGTTCCCCCATAGAGGGATAGGGAAAGCTCTCCGCTTGCTCCCCGCCATTGTAGGTGGCAAGACCGGCTCGAACGGGCACCATATACGCCGGAGCGAGAAGTCCCTTAGTCTGCAGTTCAACTAATCGACTGTGAGGGACTGAACACCTCTCCCAATCATCGGGCTTAGGGTTACGGGGGCGGGAGGAGGAGCTGCGGAGGTCGGCCATGCTGGAATGGATCTTTTCGAAACGCGCTCTAATGGATTCTCGTTGGGGGAGGATGGTATGGATTGGATCTAAGGATCCCCATCCCTTTAATAGATAATTTATTTATCTGGCTGGGGGTGAATGTAAAAATGCACTGGCACCTCGTATTCATTCGACTCATGGGAGGTAGCCCTTATTGGGCGCAGAAGCTAAGAGGTCCAAACATTTATGGGACCGGACACTACTTTACAAACGTTCGAAAGATGGAGAAGAACCCGCCTTGCAATGCCGAAGACAACACTGCGCGCTGGATTCATCGTCATTGAAGCCTGGTTCAGGGGCTACTGAGGGAGTCCTGGATTAGGGGGTACCCGGACAGCCGGATTATATCCTTTGGCCGGACTATTGGACTATGAAGATACAGGATTGAAGACTTCGTCTCGTGTCCGGATGGGACTCTACTTGGCGTGGAAGGCAAGCTAGGCAATACGGATATGTATATCTCCTCCTTTGTAACCGACCTTGTGTAACCCTAGCCCCCTCCGGTGTCTATATAAACCAGAGGGTTTTAGTCCATAGGACAACATACAATCATACCATAGGCTAGCTTCTAGGGTTTAGCCTCTCCGATCTCGTGGTAGATCAACTCTTGTAATACTCATATCATCAAGAATAAATCAAGCAGGACGTAGGGTTTTACATCCAACAAGAGGGCCCGATCCTGGGTAAAACATCGTGTCCCCTACTTCCTGTTACCATCCGCCTTAGACGCACAGTTCGGCACCCCCTACCCGAGATCCGCCGGTTTTGACATCGACAAGGACGCTTGATATTCACCCTCTTTATAAAGGGTCAAGGTTTTTACTTTTTTCCTCCCGTGCTCAATCAAATCCTTCCCCCGCCTCGAGTTCCAATACCCAAAACCCAGGTTAGGTGCTTCGGACCTTCAATCATGTCCGGGTCTAGCCTCCAGGGCCGGTGGATGCCCTCCTCCGTCACGGAAGAGGATATCAAGAAGTTGAGGGAGGCAAGATACTTGACCGCCAAAGTCTCGCATTGGCTGCCCGCCCGAGGGCAGGTCGTCCCTACTCCAAACCCAACGAAGACGTCGTGTTCATCTCCCACTTCCTCTGAGGACTAGGCCTCACTCTAGATCCCTTCGTTAGGGGTTTGATGTTCTATTACGGGCTTGATTTCCACGATCTAGCCCCGGATTCCTTTCTCCACATCTCGGCATTTATTGTCGTATGTGAGGCCTTCCTCCGCATTACCCCTCACTTCGGCCTGTGGCTCAAGACCTTTGATGTGAAGCTGAAGACGGTCGAGGGGCAATATGCAGCGTGCGGGGTGCATTAATAAGCAAGATTGCTGGAGCTCCATGGCCAAAAGGTTCCTTTCCATAGGTGTCCGGATTATGGTAAAGGGAGTGGTTCTACATCACCGCTCCCAGAAGTGCCAAGTGGGTGGCTCCCCCCGCCTTTCGCTCGGGCCGTCCACCACAACTGATGTCATGGATCAGCAGGGGGCTGAGCAGGGGTCCAGCCAAGGATGTGCCCATACTGCAGAGCCGCATCCGGGATCTCTTCGAGGGAGATTTTAGTTTGGTTATGGTAGTGCAAGTCATGCTGGTTCGTCAAGCCCAGCCTTGCAAACGCCGGCCCCTCCGTTTATGGGAATTCAACCCAGAAGGACCGCGCGCTATTCAAAATTTCCTCGGCCTGACGCATGAGGAGATGTACAAGTCGTTCTTCGGACCCCTAGATAGAGTGTCCGGACACCTCCGAGGACGTGGGCCTGAGCAGCAACCGCACCACGGCCCAAGTAAGTAATCCTCTAACCGAACACACTGTCTTTCTTTTATCATGACATCATTCCGAAGAATCACTCTTTGACCAGGACTGGATAGCAAAGGCGAAGATGATCCGGTGTTCGGCTCCCCTTCCCGAAGGCTTGGACAATCCGGTGCCGGAAAATATGCTCGAGCCAGCACCTTGCCTGGTGCCCTCAAAGGAAGATGAAGGGGGGAATAAAGAGGGCCAAAGCGGGCCTCCACCGCTACCTGTTCCAACCGAGGGAACGGGCGCCTCCGTGAGGGAGGTAGCCAAGGGAAGGAATCTGACATTCCCTCGCCCCGGGGGAGGAAGAGGACTACCTCTGATGATCTAGAAACCAAGGTTTCCAAACGGGGGAAGAAAACTCCACCAGAGGGTCCCGTCTCGGAGGTTGCTCTTTCCGCACAAAGTTCGTGCGAGGATCAGCCCTCTAACGAGTCGTAAGTGATCAAAATCTATGTAGAGATATTCTACCTTACTCCCAAGGAAAATAACCGAAGCGTTTATCTTGTAGTTCGGATCTTAGCCCTTCTCAACAGAGCTCGTCTTCAGGGGACCTTCTTCGGAGATGATGGAGAGCGAAACGCCTCCCCCGGACTCCCTCGCTCAAGAAGCAGGCGACCTTGAAGTGTCGTCACGGAGGGCCTCTCCGGATCCAGTGAGGCCAGAAGATAATCCTATAGTCACCTGAAGTCCCCAACATCTGGCTCTTGAAGAGGGCAGACAAAAGAGTCTGGCGCCGTCTGGTATGCGGTCGGACGTACTGAGGGATCTGCTGAAGCGAGCGACCATCTCGGAAGAACACCGTGCGTTGACAGGTACGGTGATGGAAAGGATTTCGTCCGCCGAAAGCGGGTTGCATGACGCCTTTATGAGTCTACTAACGGGCTTTGAGGTACATAAAATGATATACCTTTGTGATAGTACCGCACATTTTTAGGTGTGCCCTGTGTAGATAGTAGCCCCTGAGACTCTGGTTGTCACCAAGAACGGCGGCAAACAGAGGATCATAGTCCCAGGTAATAACCATACCGCCTTTATGTGCAGGTACTGGAGGCTCCCGTGGCTAGCCTGACTCATGAGTTTGCCGAACTAAAGCGGCAACTGGATGCGGCGGATGCCGACATCGAGCTTGTTAACAAGCGGCTTGACGAGGCACAAGGTAAGTGATATTTTCTGGTGAATGTCACATAGTAAGAGCAGCGTGATGCCAGTATCTTTAATATGTTGTGACTGCAGATGGAGCTGCCACCGTAGAGACCCTTCAGGCGGAACTTGCCCAAGCCAAAGAACAAGCAAGGAGTAGTAATGCGGCTGCTTTGAAGGCGGCCGATGAGTTAAGAGCCGAGAAGGCCGCGCATTGTGAGAGCTAAGAGAAAATGGCCAAGATGGTTGTAAAGTTAAAAGACACTGCCGACTGTTGCCAGTTCCTTGAGGAAGAAAACCGAGCGAAGGCGACGGACCTTGAAAAGGCCACGGTGGCGACCAAAGACACCCGTTCTGCCATGAGAGCGAAGGAGGAGCTGCGTGAGGCCTGTGACATTGTGGCTGGGAAGCCCTTTTTGCTGCAGAGGAAGTTCAGAGATCCGCGGTATGCCCCTCTGGATCGTCTGTGGACTTTGGCAAACGCATATCTGGACTTGGCGGCGAGCGCTGTCGATGCGGCCGAATACTTCCGAGATCAAATAGATTGTGAAGTGTACAAGCTATTCTGGGCGCAGTTTAACGTTCTAGAGCGTCCGCTTCCATTGACCGATCACCTAGCCGAATGATCCGAACTCAATAGGTTGTCCGGACTCGCCATGAGGTCTGTCGTGGATCAGCTGTGGCCGGAAAGGCCAAAGCCGAACAGTTATTTTAGCCTGGTGCAGCAGTTCCTTGGTGCGGTGCTGCGCATCAATGCAATGAAGAGGTCGGCGTGCATAGAAGGCTCATGGATGGCCCTTGCCCGTGTCAAAGCATACTGGGCGGAGATGGATGCTACCACCATCGCGGCGCAGGGTTCGTCCATAGGCCGAGTGGCTGCCGAGCACTATTTTGAAGAAGTTCTTGAGGGTGCTCGTTTGATAGAGGCCCAGTGATCGAAGAATATTATGTTTGAGTGACATGTATTCCCATTGTAAAAACAATGTTTATTAAATTTATCAAGGCTGTGTTTATACTTTTGCCCGAAAGTATTGTGATGCCTCCTGTGCGGCCGTTTATGTATATAACCTGAAAGATTGCAGTCGTCGGCTTCAGCCCCCACGCATACAATGCAGGGGTGTTTGCAGAAGGCGCGTATTCACACTTAATCCAACGTCTTGGTCCTAGTAAGGATGTGATAGCGCAGCGAACTAGGCAACCAGACTATAATGCTTTAACACTTTCACTTAGCCATAGGAGTTTGACAGTGGGGCTACTATATAGCCCCTGGTGGCTCCGCACTCGCCCGGATTCAGGGTGCGCACATTCCTGGCCAGGAAATGGCCCTTCGTTAATGCAGAGGAATCCCGAAGATTCCGATAGGTCATCGAGTGGTTGACTAGTCTCACGCTATATCATGACAGTCAGTTTTCGGCTTTCTCTACTGAGGTGCTCGTCTGGATGAACTAGGGCACAATCGCAGTAGTTCTCCTGGTGCCGCCTTAGCAGATTGAGCGGAACGTAAGGCAGAAAAACACAGGAGCCGGGCAAACCCAACATTTCACCAAACACATGATTCGGAGCTCCCTAAGGTATTCAGTCTTTATGGTGTAAACCGGGTCTAAACAGTACCCTTTGTAATAAGCCCCTGGTGTCCAGGTACATGCATTATTCTGGCGTGGCTACATGCCAAGACCTCGGCATCCTTCTCGGTTGTACTGAGAATCTGAGGGATGTAAATCAACAAGAGACAATAATAAAAGGTTTACGCAGGGTCTTAATCTACAAAGAATCCTTGAACCGGGTCCCTACTGCACGTCTGCGGCTGTGTGTCGGTTGTGCCGTATTCTGGATGGGTGTAGCACGATGGTCATCTGAAAAAGAGAGGAACTTAATTGAAAAGTTGCCGTGCAAAAGTTAAGTTATACTAAATAAACAATATACAGTTGAAAATGAGTGAAGGTGAGCCTTATTGCCACTTTTGCGCGCGCGTTGAGCCCCTTGTATTGTAATAGGGGTATAGCCATCAAACCTGTATTAATTACATATAGCTGAGCTGGACTCGTCTAGCCGTGTTTGTGGTCTTAACGACATGTCAAATGCTTGAGTTGGTGAGGCCGTTTAGTGTGCGGCGGCCAAGGCGGTCGCACCGTCTTCAGCGCGCAAGGAGCGCTCAATATTTCCATTTACTGTAATGATGCCACGTGGACCGGGCATCTTGAGCTTGAGGGAAGCGTAATGCGGTATTGCATTAAAGCGAGTGAAAGCCTCGCATCCGAGTAGTGCTTGATAGCCACTTTGGAACGGAGCGACGTGGAAGGTTAAATTTTCGTTGTGGAAGTTGTCGGGGGAGCCCCTGCAGTGAGCCTCCGGGCTTGGCATTACTCCTTTAAAGGTAGCATTGCTGCGGAAAATTTTTGTTGGGTCTATCCCCATTTTGCGGACTGTGTCCTGATATATCAGATTTAAAATGCTGCCGCCATCCATCAAGACTCGGGTGAAGTGGTATTCCTCAATTATTGGATCTAATACCAAGGCAGCCCATCCTGCATGCCGGATACTTGTCGAGTAATCCCGATGGTCTAAGGTGATTGGTTGGGACGACCAGTGGCGGAGCTCCGCGGTGATAGGCCCTGGGGCGTGTTCCTCTAAGGGTGCCGCTTTGTTTCTCCCTTTTATCACGTGTAACGCGTTGACTGTTTTGACTTCTGGTGGGAATTTCTTCTGTTCCCCTGTGCTTTGATTGCGAGGCTCATCCTCGTCTTCACTTGGTGTATCCTGCCCCTTGTGTTCGGCGTTGAGCTTGCCGGACTGTTTGAAGACCCAACATTCTCTGTGGGTGTGATTTGCATGTTTATCCGGGGTGCTATGGATCTGACATATTTGATCCAGAATTTTGTTTAGGCTGGACAGTTCGTCTCTGTTGCCTTTGGACGGCAGCTTCTGCTGGCCTGGCCGAGAGCTTCTAAATTCGGCGTTTACCGCCATGCTCTTCGGGTTGTCTTCCTTATTTCGGCGCTTGTTCTTGTTGCATCGTGATTTCCTATTTCCATCCCTGACTTCGGAGGTACTTGGGTCGCTGGTGCTGCATCTGGCTAACCAGCTGTCCTCGCCCGCGCAAAAACGGGTCATGAGGCTTGTTAATGCTACCATTGTTCTCGGCTTTTCTTGACCGAGGTGTCTGGCAAGCCATTCGTCTCGGACGCTATGTTTAAAAGCTGCTAAGGCTTCGGCGTCCGGACAGTCGACTATTTGGTTCTTTTTAGTGAGGAACCTGTTCCAAAGCTTTCGGGCTGACTCACCGGGATGTTGAGTTATATGACTTAAATCGTCTGCATCCGGTGGTCGGACATATGTCCCTTGAAAATTTGCCCGAAAGGCGTCTTCGAGCTCTTCCCAGCTTCCGATGGAGTTTTCGGGGAGGCTTTTAAGCCAGTGCCGAGCTGGCCCTTTGAGCTTGAGGGGTAAGTATTTTATGGCGTGGAGATCATCTCCTCGAGCCATATGGATATGGAGGATGTAATCCTCAATCCAGACCCCAGGGTCTGTTGTTCCGTCGTATGCCTCTATGTTTACGGGTTTGAATCCCTTTGGAAATTCATGATCCAGCACCTCATCGGTGAAACATAGAGGGTGTGCGGCACCCCTGTATTTGGGTGTACCGTGGTATTCGGATGTTTGTTGTGTCGCATTGTATGTTGGAGTGCGCCTGCGTGGTCCATAGATGGATCTGGTTGCGCCGTCCTTTTGATGCGAGCCCTTACGTGGATCGCGTACTAGTTTATGTGCGGCATTGATTGCCGCTTTATGTTGGCTATGAGGTCGTCTATCCGACCAGATGGCCATTTTATTTTTTAATTGTGGAGGATCTAAGGCCTCCTCGTCAAATTTAGGTAGAAACTTTCGCTTCGGATAGCTCTTGGTGTGGCGATTACTGCCGTACTTTGCTGCTGTGTTGAGTACTTCAATCCATTTGAGTTTGAGTGTGTCTTGTGCAGCGTTGAGCCTTTGCTTCTGTTTTTTCAGGCTCCTCGCTGTGGCAACAAGCCTTTGTTGGGCATTATGTTGCTCCTGGCGCCTGTCCGGTGTGATGTCGTCCGGACTGTTATCTTCGACGGGGTTGGGTTGTTCAGCTTGATTTTCCGTGTTGCCGTGGTCGGGCAATGGTTCACCCTGCTCTAACGCTAGGTCTATGTGATCGTTATTTCTGCCGAGGCGGGATTTGGAGCGGCGTTTACGCTGCCGCTTTGACTGCTGCTCAAGGGAACCACCCTTCGCTGCGTCCTTCTGTTCCTCGTCGTTATTTTCTTTGGGTGTGTCTACCATGTATACGTCATGTGATGAAATGGGCGTCCAGTGCCCTGTGGGCAGTGGTTCCTCTTCGCCTGCCGCATCATCGTCTATACCGTCGATGTCTTCGGAATCGAAGTCGAGCATGTCGGTTAAGTCATCGACAGTGGCTACGAAATGGGTGGTGGGTGAGCGGCGAATTTCTTCGTCATCCACATCCCAATCCTGCCGGACGTAGTTCGGCCAGGATCCTCCTGACAAGGAAAGAGACCTTAATGAGTTCAGTATGTCGCTGAAGGGCGAGTGCTGAAAAATATCCGTGGAGGTAAACTCCATGATCGACGCCCAATCGTATTCGATAGGACCGGGCGCAGGCGGTTCGGAGTCCGTGGCCGGAGAAGGATCCGGTAGTTTGGCAACACGGCTCTCGTGAAGGGTAAGGTCGATATTCGGCTTGATCACCGCAGAGGGTACGGCCTCCGTGACGGGGTCTATCCACCCGTCTACGGATGGCGAAACTGGCTCTGAATTGAGGGTCGGAGCGACTGCCGGTGCGATCTCCTGAATAGGGTCCGATGGTAGAGCTAAATCGTACTCATTGTGACCGCGTGGCGCACAAGGCAGGGGCTCGGATCCGTCGAAGATCAAATCTCCGCGGATATCGGCCGTGTAGTTTAAGCTTCCAAACCTGACCTGGTGGGCAGGGGCGTAACTTTCGATCTTCTCCAGATGGCCAACCGAGTTGGCCCGCAGTGCGAAGCCGCCGAACACAAAGATCTTTCCGGGGAGAAAAGTCTCACCCTGGAACGCATCGCTATCGATGATCGTAGGAGCCATCAAGCCTAACGGCGACGACACAGAGGAACTCTCAATGAAAGCACCAATGTCAGTGTCAAAACCGGCGGATCTCGGGTAGGGGGTCCCGAACTGTGTGTCTAAGGAGGATGGTAACAAGAGGCAGGGGACATGATGTTTTACCTAGGTTCTGGCCCTCTTGGTGGAGGTAAAACCCTACGTCCTGCTTGATTTATTCTTGATGATATAAGTGTTACAAGAGTTGATCTACCACGAGATCGGAGAGGCTAAACCCTAGAAGCTAGCCTATGGTATGATCGTATGTTGTCCTACGGACTAAAACCCTCCGGTTTATATAGACACCAGAGGGGGCTAGGGTTGCACAAGGTCGGTTACAAAGGAGGAGATATACATATCCGTATTGCCTATCTTGCCTTCCATGCCAAGTAGAGTCCCATCCGGACACGAGACGAAGTCTTCAATCTTGTATCTTCATAGTCTAACAGTCCGGCCAAAGGATATAGTCCGGCTGTCCGGAGACCCCCTAATCCAGGACTCCCTCAACGTCCCTTGAACTCTTGATCCAGCTGAGGCCGAGGGAGAGTTTCGTCAACACGATGGCATGGTGACGGTGATGATGAAGTTACCGGCGCAGGGCTTCGCCTAAGCACTATAACGATATGACCGAGGTGTGTTTCTGTGGAGGGGGGCACCGCACACGGCTAAGAGAAACTTTGGTGTGCCTTTGGGGTGCCCCCTCCCATGTATATAAAGGGGGGAGGGAGGAGGAGGCCGGCTAAGGGGAGGAGACGCGCCATGGGGGGCAATCCTACTCCAAGTAGGATTTGGCCCCCTTTCCTATTCCAACAAGGAGAAAGGGGAAGGTGAGAGAGTACAGAAGGAAAGGGGGCCGGCCCCCCTAGTCTAATCCGGTTTGGGCTAGGGGGTGCGCGCTCTGCCTTGGCCTGCCTCCTGTCTTCCACCAATAGGCCCATGAGGCCCAATAACCCCCCCCCCTCGGGGGTTCCGGTAACCCCCTGCTACTCCGGAAAATACCCGATACACCTCGGAACTGTTCTTGTGTCCGAATATAGTCTTCCAATATATCAATCATTATGTCTCGACAATTTTGAGACATCTCGTCATGTCCGTGATCTCATCCGGGACTCCAAACTACCTTCGGTACATCAAAACACATAAACTCATAATACTGACCGTCATTGAACGTTACGCGTGTGGACCCTACAGGTTCGAGAACTATGTAGACATGACCGAGACTCATCTCCGGTCAATAACCAATAGCGGAACCTGGATGATCATATTGGCTCCCACATATTCTATGAAGATCTTTATCGGTCAAACCGCATAACAACATACATTGTTCCCTTTGTCATCGGTATGTTACATGCCCGAGATTCGATCGTCGGTATCATCATACCTAGTTCAATCTCGTTACCGGCAAGTCTCTTTACTCGTTCTGTAATGCATCATCCTGTGACTAATTCATCAGTCACATTGCTTGCAAGGCTCATAATGATGTGCATTACCGAGAGGGCCCAAAGATACCTCTCCGATACACGGAGTGACAAATCCTAATCTCCATCTATGCCAACTCAACAAACACCATCGGAGACACCTGTAGAGCATCTTTATAATCACCCAGTTACGTTGTGACGTTTGATAGCACACAAGGTGTTCCTTCGGTATTCGGGAGTTACACAATTTCATAGTCTAAGGAACATGTATAAGTCATGAAGAAAGCAATAGCAGTAAACTAAACGATCATAGTGCTAAGCTAATGGATGGGTCTTGTCCATCACATCATTCTGTAATGATGTGATCCCGTTCATCAAATGACAACACATGTCTATGGCTAGGAAACTTAACCATCTTTGATTAACGAGCTAGTCAAGTATAGGCATACTAGGGACACTTTGTTTGTCTATGTATTCACACATGTACTAAGTTTCCGGTTAATACAATTCTAGCATGAATAATAAACATTTATCATGATATAAGGAAATATAAATCACAACTTTTTTATTGCCTATAGGGCATATTTCCTTGAGTCTCCCACTTGCACTAGAGTCAATAATCTAGTTCACATCGTCATGTGATTTCATACCAATAGTTCACATCTTTATGTGATTAGTTCACATCTTCATGTGACAAATACCCAAAGGGTTTACTTGAGTCAATAATCAAGTTCACATCGCTATGTGATTAACACCCAAAGAGTGATCATGTTTTGCTTGTGAGAGAAGTTTAGTCTATGGGTCTGCAACATTCAGATCCGTATGTATTTTGCAAATTTCTATGTCTACAATACTCTGCATGGAGCTACTCTAGCTAATTGCTCCCACTTTCAATATGTATCTAGATCGAGACTTAGAGTCATCTAGATCAGTGTCAAAAGCTTGCATCGACGTAACTATTTATGATGAACTCTTTTATCACCTCCATCACCGAGAAATATTTCCTTAGTCCTCTAAGGATAATTTTGACCGTTGTCCAGTGATCTACTCCTAGATCACTATTGTACTCCCTTGACAAAATCATGTTAAGGTATACAATAGGTCTGGTACACAGCATAGCATACTTTATAGAACCTATAACTGAGGCATAGGGAATGACTTTTCATTCTCTTTTTATTTTCTGCCGTGGTCGGGTTTTGAGTCTTAACTCAACTTCACACCTTGCAACACAGGCAAGAACTCCTTTTTGACTGTTCCATTTTGAACTACTTCAAAAACTTGTTAAGCTATTTACTCATTGAAAAATTTATCAAGCGTCTTGATCTATCTCTATAGATCTTGATGCCCAATATGTAAGCAACTTCACCGGGGTCTTTCATTGAAAAATTCTTATTCAAGTATCCTTTTAAGTTATCCAGAAATTCAGTATCATTTCCGATCAACAATATGTCATCCACATATAATATCAGAAATGTTACAGAGCTCCCACTCACTTTCTTGTAAATACAGGCTTCTCCAAAAGTCTGTATAAAACTATATGCTTTGATCAACTCATCAAAGTGTATATTCCAACTCCAAGATGCTTGCACCAGTCCATAGATGGATCGCTGGAGCTTGCACACTTTGTTAGCACCTTTAGGGTTGGCAAAACCTTCTGGTTGCATCATATGCAACTCTTCTTTAATAAATCCATTAATGAATGTAGTTTTGATATCCATTTGCTAGATTTCATAAAATGCGGCAATTGCTAACATGATTCGGATAGAATTTTATGCATCGATACGAGTGAGAAAATCTCATCATAGTCAACACCTTGAACTTGTCGAAAACCTTTTGCGACAATTCAAGCTTTGTAGATAGTAACACTACTATCAGTGTCCGTCTTCCTCTTGAAGATCCATTTATTCTAAATGGTTCACCGATCATCGGGCAAGTCAATCAAAGTCCATACTTTGTTCTCATACATGGATCCCATCTAAGATTTCATGGCCTTAAGCCATTTCGCTGAAACTGGGCTCATCATCGCTTCCTCATAGTTCGTAGGTTCGTCATGGTCTAGTAACATGACTTCCAGAACAGGATTACCGTACCACTCTGGTGCGGAACGTACTCTGGTTGACCTATGAGGTTCGGTAGTAACTTGATCTAAGTTTCATGATCATCATAATTAACTTCCTCACTAATTGGTGTAGGCATCACTAGAACTGATTTCTATGATGAACTACTTTCCAATTTGGGAGAAGGTACAATTACCTCATCAAGTTCTACTTTCCTCCCACTCACTTCTTTCGAGAGAAACTCCTTCTCTAGAATGGATCCATTCTTAGCAACGAATATCTTGCCTTAGGATCTGTGATAGAAGGTGTACCCAACAGTCTCTTTTTGGTATCCTATGAAGAAACATTTCTCTGATTTGGGTTCGAGCTTATCAGGTTGAAGCTTTTCCACATAAGCATCGCAACCCCAAACTTTAAGAAATGATAGCTTAAGTTTCTTGCTAAACCACAGTCCATACGGTGTCACCTCAACGGATTTCCTGCAATAGGTCCGTCACCTAGCGGTGCATCAAGGACATAATACTTCTATGCAGCAATGAGGATAATCCTCAGATCACGGAGCTAGTCCGCATCATTGCTACTAACATCTTTCAACTTATTTTTCTCTAGGAACATATCAAAAATAAAATAGGGAAGCTATACACGAGCTATTGATCTACAACAACATAGATATGCAAAATACTATCAGGTACTAAGTTCATGATAAATTAAAGTTCAATTAATCATATTACTTAAGAACTCCCACTTAGATAGACATCCCTCTAATCATCTAAGTGATCACATGACCCATATCAACTAAACCATGTCCGATCATCAGGTGAGATGGAGAAGTTTACAAGGGTGAACATCACTACGTTGATCATATCTACTATATGATTCACGCTCGACCTTTCGATCTCAGTGTTTCGAGGCCATATCTGCATATGCTAGGCTCGTCAAGTTTAACCAGAGTATTCTATGTGTGCAAAACTGGCTTGCACCTATTTTATGTGAACGTAGAGCTTATCACACCCGATCATCACGTGGTGTCTCGGCACGATGAACTGTAGAAACGGTGCATACTCAAGGAGAACACTTGTACCTTGAAATTTAGCGAGAAATCATCTTATAATGCTATCGCCGTACTAAGCAAAATAAGATACATAAAGGATAAACATCACATGCAATCAAATATATGTGACAAGATATGGCCATCGTCATCTTGTGCCATTGATCTCCATCTCCAAAGTATCGTCATGATCTCCATCATCACCGGCATGACACCATGATCTCCATCATCTTGATCTCTATCAACGTGTCGTCACATGGTCGTCTCGCCAACTATTGCTATCGCATAGCGATAAAGTAAAGAAATAATATGGCGCTTGCATCTTATGCAATAAAGAGACAACCATAAGGCTTCTGCCAGTTGCCAATAACTTTAACAAAACATGATCATCTCATACAACAATTTATATCATCACGTCTTGACCATATCACATCACAACATGCCCTGCAAAAACAAGTTAGACGTCCTCTAATTTGTTGTTGCAAGTTTTACGTGGCTGCTGCGGGCTTAGCAAGAACCGTTCTTACCTACGCATCAAAAACCACAACGATTTTTCATCAAGTGTGTTGTTTTAACCTTGAACAAGGACCGGGCGTAGTCACATGCAATTCAACTAAAGCTGGAGAAACAGACACCCACTAGCCACCTGTGTGCGAAGCACGTCGGTAGAACTAGTCTAATGAACGCGTTCATGTAATGTTGGTCTGGGCCGCTTCATCCAACAATACCACCGAATCAAAGTATGATATGCTGGTAAGCAGTATGACTATTATCGCCCACAACTCTTTGTGTTCTACTCGTGCATATAACATCTACGCATAGACCTGGCTCGGATGCCACTGATGGGGAACGCAGTATTTCAAAAAAAATCCTACGATCAAGCAAGATCTATCTTGGAGATGCATAGCAACAAGAGGGGGGAGTGTGTCTACGTACCCTCGTAGACCGAAAGCGGAAGCGTTAAGCAACGCGGTTGATGCAGTCGAACGTCTTCGTGATCTAACCGATCAAGTACCGAACGTACGGTACCTCCGCGATCTGCACACGTTCAGCTCGGTGACATCCCTCGAACTCTTGATCCAGCTGAGGCCGAGGGAGAGTTTCGTCAACACGACGGCATGGTGACGGTGATGATGAAGTTACCGGCGCAGGGCTTCGCCTAAGCACTGTAACGATATGACCGAGGTGTGTTTCTGTGAAGGGGGGCACCGCACACGGCTAAGAGAAACTTTGGTGTACCTTTGGGGTGCCCCCCTCCCACGTATATAAAGGGGGAGGGAGGAGGAGGCCGGCCAAGGGGAGGAGGCACGCCACGGGGGGGCAATCCTACTCCAAGTAGGATTCGGCCCCCCTTTCCTATTCCAACAAGGAGACGGGGGGAGGTGAGGGAGGAGAGAAGGAAAGGGGGGCAGCTGCTACCTCTTGAGCACTGCGTTGGTTTTCCCTTGAAGAGGAAAGGGTGATGCAGCAAAGTAGCGTAAGTATTTCCCTCAGTTTTTGAGAACCAAGGTATCAATCCAGTAGGAGGCCACACGCAAGTCCATCGTACCTACACAAACAAATAAGAACCTCGCAACCAACGCGATAAAGGGGTTGTCAATTCCTTCATGGTCACTTACGAGAGTGAGATCTGATAGAGATAATAATGATAAGATAAATATTTTTGGTATTTTTATGATATAGATTGAAAGTAAAGATTGCAAAATAAAATAGATTGGAAACTTATATGATGGAGAATAGACCCGGGGGCCATAGGTTTCACTAGTGGCTTCTCTCAAGATAGCATAAGTATTACGTTGGGTGAACGAATTACTGTTTAGCAATTGATAGAAAAGCGAATAATTATGAGAATATATAGGCATCATGTCTGCGACAAGTAGACCGACTCCTGCCTGCATCTACTACTATTACTCCACACATTGATCGCTATCCAACATGCATCTAGAGTATTAAGTTCATAAGAACAGAGTAACGCCTTAGGTAAGATGACATGATGTAGAGGGATAAACTCAAGCAATATGATATAAACCCCATCTTTTTATCCTTGATGGCAACAATACAATACGTGTCGTTTCCCTTTCTATCACTGGGATCGAGCACCGCAAGATTGAACCCAAAGCTAAGCACTTATCCCATTGCAAGAAAGATCAATCTAGTAGGCCAAACCAAACTGATAATTCAAAGAGACTTGCCAAGATAACCAATCATGCATAAAAGATTTCAGAGAAGAATCAAATCTTGTTCATAGATAGACTTGATCATAAACCCACAATTCATCGGATCTCGACAAACACACCTCAAAAAAGAGTTACATCAAATAGATCTCCAAGAAGATCGAGGAGAACTTTGTATTGAGATCCAAAGAGAGAGAGAGATAAGAAGCCATCTAGCTACTAACTATGGACCCGATGGTCTAAAGTAAACTACTCACACATCATCGGAGGGCCATGGAGTTGATGTAGAGGCCCTCCGTGATCAATGCCCCCTCCGGCGGAGCTCCGGAAAAGACTCCAAGATGGGATCTCTTGGGTACAGAAGGTTGCGGCAGTGGAAATAGGGTTTTGTGGTGCTCCTGGATGTTTTCAGGGTATGTGAACATATATAGGAGGAAAAAGTAGGTCAGTTGAGCCACGAGGGGGGAGGGCGCGCCCCATGCCTCGTGGACGCCTCGTCCCTTTCTTGACGTCCACTCCAAGTCCTCTGGATCACATTTGTTCCAAAAATCACGCTCCCGAAGGTTTCATTCCGTTTGGACTCCGTTTGATATTCCTTTTCTGCGAAACACTGAAATAGGCAAAAAAACAGCAATTTGCACTGGGCCTTGGGTTAATAGGTTAGTCCCAAAAATAATATAAAAGTGTAAAATAAAGCCCATTAACATCCAAAACAGATAATATAATAGCATGGAACAATCAAAATTATAGATATGTTGGAGACGTATCAAGAATCCCCAAGCTTAATACCTGCTCGTCCTCGAGTAGGTAAATAATAAAAACAGAATTTTTGATGTTGAATGCTTTCTAGCATGTTCTTCAATGTATTTTTCTCTATTGTCGCATGAATGTTCAGATCCAAAATATTCAAGATAAAAGTTTGTTGTTGACATAAAAATAGTAATACTCCAAGTATGCTAATCAAACAATTATGTCTTATCAAAATAACATGGCCAAAGAAAACTTATCCCTACAAAGTCATATAGTTTGGCTATGCTTCATTTTAGTCACACAAAATGCTCTCATCATGCACAACCCCGATGACAAGCCAAGCAATTGTTTCATACTTAGCCTCTTCAAGCTCTTTATACTTTTACACAATATATGAGCGCGAGCCATGGACACAACACTATGGGTGGAATAGAATATGATGATTGAGGTTGTGTGAGAAGACAAAAAGGGAGAAAGTCTCACATTGACGCGGCTAATCAATGGGCTATGTAGATGCCCACCGATTGATGTCAATGCAAGGAGTAGGAATTGCCATGCAACGGATGCACTAGAGCTATAAATATATGAAAGCTCATGAAAGAAACTAAGTGGGTGTGCATCCAACTTGCTTGCTCATGAAGACCTAGGGCATTTGAGGAAGCCCATCATTGGAATATACAAGCCAAGTTCTATAATGAAAAATTCCCACTAGTATATGAAAGTGACAAAATAAGAGACTCTCTATCATGAAGATCATGGTGCTACTTTGAAGCACAAGTGTGGAAAAAGGATAGTAACATTGTCCCTTCTCTCTTTTTCTCTCATCATTTTTTTATTTGGGCCTTCTTTTTTTATGGCCTCTTTTTTTCGTCCGGAGTCTCTTCCCGACTTGTGGGGGAATCATAGTCTCCATCATCCTTTCCTCACATGGGACAATGCTCTAATGATGATCATCACACTTATATTTACTTACAACTCAAGAATTACAACTCGATACTTAGAACAAAATATGACTCTATGTGAATGCCTCCGACAGTGTACCGGGATTGCGATGAATCAAGAGTGACATGTATGAAAAATTTGAGCAAGGTGGCTTTGCCACAAATACGATGTCAACTACATGATCATGCAAAGCAATATGACAATGATGATGCGTGTCATAATAAATGGAACGGTGGAAGGTTGCATGGAAATATATCTCGGAATGGCTATGGAAATGCCATAATAGGTAGGTATGGTGACTGTTTTGAGGAAGATATAAGGAGGCTTATGTGTGATAGAGTGTATCATATCACGGGGTTTGAATGCACCAGCGAAGTTTTCACCAACTCTCAAGGTGAGAAAGGGCAATGCACGGTACCGAAGAGGCTAGCAATGATGGAAGGGTGAGAGTGCGTATAATCCATGGACTCAACATCAGTCATAAAGAACTCATGTACTTATTTCAAAAATCTACAAGTCATCAAAACTAAGCACTACGCGCATGCTCCTAGGGGGATAGATTGGTAGGAAAAGACCATCGCTCGTCGCCGACCGCCACTCATAAGGAAAGCAATCAAAGAACACCCCATGCTTCAAATTTGTCGCACAACGTTTACCGTATGTGCATGCTACGGGACTTGCCAGCGTCAACACAAGTATTCATCAATTTCACAATTACTCAACTAGCACACCTCTAATATTACCACCTTTATATCTCAAAACCATCTATCAAGCATCCAACTTCTCTTAGCATTTATAATTTATAACCAAAGTAAATTACCATGCTGTTCTAAAGGACTCTCAAAATGATATAAGTGAAGCATGAGAGATCAATTATTTCTATAAAATAAAACCACCGCCGTGCTCTAAAAGATATAAGAGAAGCACTAGAGCAAAAATTATCCAACTCAAAAGATATAAGTGAAGCACATAGAGTATTCTAATAAATTCCAATTCATGTGTGTCTATCCCAAAAGGTGTGTACATCAAGGATTGTGGTAAACTAAAAAGCAAAGACTCAAATCATACAAGACGCTCCAAACAAAACACATATCATGTGGCGAATAAAAATATAGCTCCAAGTAAAGTTACCGATGGACGAAGACGAAAGAGGGGATGCCTTCCGGGGCATCCCCAAGCTTAGGCTTTTGGTTGTCCTTGGATTTTACCTTGGGGTGCCTTGGGCATCCCCAAGCTTAGGCTCTTGCCACTCCTTGTTCCATAATCCATCAAATCTTTACCCAAAACTTGAAAACTTCACAACACAAAACTTAAAAGAAAATATCGTGAGCTCCGTTAGTAGAAGGAAACAAACCACCACTTCAAGGTACTGTAATGAACTCATTCTTTATTTATAACGGTGTTAAACCTACTATATTCCAACTTTTCTATGGTTTATAAACTCTATTACTAGCCATAGATTCATCAAAATAAGCAAACAACAGACGAAAAACAGAATCTGTCAAAAACAGAACAGTATGTAGTAATCTGTAGGTTTCAAATACTTCTGGAACCCCAAAAATTCTAAAATAAACTGCTGGACGTGTGGAATTTATCTATTAATCATCTGCAAAAAGAATTAACTAAATATCACTCTCTAGTAAAAAAATGGCAGCAATTCTCGTGAGCGCTAAAGTTTCTTTTTTTACAGCAAGATTGCAAAGACTTTCCCCAAGTCTTCCCAAAGGTTCTACTTGGCACAAACACTAATTAAAAACATAAAACCACATCTAAACAGAGGCTAGATGAATTATTTATTACTAGACAGAACCAAAAAGCAATAAACAAAAATAAAATTGGGTTGCCTCCCAACAAGCGCTATCGTTTAACGCCCCTAGCTAGGCATAAAAGCAAGGATAGATCTAGGTATTGCCATGATAGTGATAAGGCAAATCGCGAAAGCTCATCTCATACTCCCTACGTTCAGCAGCAAGCTTTCTTTGTGGCAAGCACAAGTAATCAAAAGGGTTAAATTTAATGGGACAAAAGTCCCCAAGATCAAGCTCGGGGGGTGTTGGTTCCTCCTTTGGCCCCTCATATTGCACAACCAATTCATCATTATAAGCATTCTTTTTGCAAAAAGTCATGAGCCTTTGTTCAAGGGGAAAACCTAGCCCATTGTTCTGGATGGCAAAATTATCATTAAGTTCAGAGATCCTATTAACAAGAGCATCGGTAGGAACCTTTTTTCTAAGGATTTAATTAAAATCAACATCATCTAAAGATCGTAAACGCATAATGTCTTCTTGATAAAAAAGGATTGCTTCTATGGGAGGACGGCCAGCATCCATCATATAATGCGCAAAAATTTCATTGGCTTCTTTTATTATAAATCTGAACTCATGAGCCATAGTATGCATATGTAAAAATAGTCTTTCAATTTCAACTATGAGCAAAGATATAGCATCTGCGAGACTACTAGTTTTATGAAGGATAGATCCGCTCATGGTGGGCAAAGCACCGGCACAAGTAAAGAAATCTTGAATAACTCCCTTCCCAATAATATTACCACTACCAATCCAAAACTTTTTAGTGTGTAAAATAATAGGATTTTCAAGAGGATCATCAATAACATCAAAGTTTTCCATATTATTATCCTTATCAACGATAACCTCCCCAGTTTCAGACATGATGGCAACAAATTGCAAAAAGAACGAGCACAGAGAAGACAAGAAGGAAAAAGAGGCGAACGGAAAAGAGGGTGAATAAAACGGCAAGGGTGAAGTGGGGGAGAGGAAAACAAGAGGCAAATGCCAAATAATGTAATGCGAGGGATAAGAGTTTGTGATGGTACTTGGTTTGTCTTGACTTGTGCGTAGACTCCCCGGCAACGGTGCCAGAAATCCTTCTTCCTACCTCTTGAGCACTGCGTTGGTTTTCCCTTGAAGAGGAAAGGGTGATGCAGCAAAGTAGCGTAAGTATTTCCCTCAGTTTTTGAGAACCAAGGCATCAATCCAGTAGGAGGCCACATGCAAGTCCCTCGTACCTACACAAACAAATAAGAACCTCGCAACCAACGCGATAAAGGGGTTGTCAATCCCTTCACGGTCACTTACGAGAGTGAGATCTGATAGAGATAATAATGATAAGATAAATATTTTTGGTATTTTTATGATATAGATTGAAAGTAACGATTGCAAAATAAAATAGATTGGAAACTTATATGATGGAGAATAGACCCGGGGGCCATAGGTTTCACTAGTGGCCTCTCTCAAGATAGCATAAGTATTATGGTGGGTGAACGAATTACTGTCGAGCAATTGATAGAAAAGCGAATAATTATGAGAATATCTAGGCATGATCATGTATATAGGCATCACGTCCGCGACAAGTAGACCGACTACTGCCTGCATCTACTACTATTACTCCACACATTGACCGCTATCGAGCATGCATCTAGAGTATTAAGTTCATAAGAACAGAGTAATGCCTTAGGTAAGATGACATGATGTAGAGGGATAAGCTCAAGCAATATGATATATAGCCCATCTTTTTATCCTCGATGGCAACAATACAATACGTGTCATTTCCCTTTCTGTCACTAGGATCGAGCACCGCAAGATTGAACCCAAAGCTAAGCACTTCTCCCATTGCAAGAAAGATCAATCCAGTAGGCCAAACCAAACTGATAATTCGAAGAGACTTGCAAAGATAACCAATCATGCATAAAAGATTTCAGAGAAGAATCAAATATTGTTCATAGATAGACTTGATCATAAACCCACAATTCATCGGATATCGACAAACACACCGCAAAAAAGAGTTACATCGAGTAGATCTCCAAGAAGATCGAGGAGAACTTTGTATTGAGATCCAAAGAGAGAGAAGAAGCCATCTAGCTACTAACTATGGACCCGAAGGTCTGAAGTAAACTACTCACACATCATCGGAGGGGCCATGGAGTTGATGTAGAGGCCCTCCGTGATCAATGCCCCCTCCGGCGGAGCTCCGGAAAAGGCCCCAAGATGGGATCTCTTGGGTACAGAAGGTTGCGACGGTGGAAATAGGGTTTCGTGGTGCTCCTGGATGTTTTTGGTGTATGTGAACTTATATAGGAGGAATAAGTAGGACGGTTGAGCCACGAGGGGGGATGGCGCGCCCCCTGCCTCGTGGACTCCTCGTCCATTTCTTGACATCCACTCCAAGTCCTCTGGATCACATTTGTTCCAAAAATCACGCTCCCGAAGGTTTCATTCCGTTTGGACTCCGTTTGATATTCCTTTTCTGCGAAACACTGAAATAGGCAAAAAAATAGCAATTTGCACTGGGCCTTGGGTTAATAGGTTAGTCCCAAAATAATATAAAAGTGTAAAATAAAGCCCATTAAACATCCAAAACAGATAATATAATAGCATGGAACAATCAAAAATTATAGATACGTTGGAGACGAATCACCAACCCCCTAGTCCAATTCGGTTTGGGCTTGGGGATGCGCACCCTACCTTGGCCTGCCTCCTCTCTTCCACCAATAGGCCCATGAGGCCCAATACCCCCCCCCCCGGGGGGGGGGGGGTTCCGGTAACCCCCGGTACTCCGGAAAATACCTGATACACCTCGGAACTGTTCCGATGTCCAAATATAGTCTTCCAATATATCAATCTTTATGTCTCGACAATTTCGAGACTTCTCGTCATTTCCGTGATCTCATCCGGGACTCCAAACTACCTTCGGTACATCAAAACACATAAACTCATAATACCGATCGTCATCGAATGTTAAGCGTGCGGACCCTACAGGTTCGAGAACTATGTAGACATGACCGAGACTCATCTCGGGTCAATAACCAATAGCGGAACCTGGATGCTCATATTGTCTCACACATATTCTATGAAGATCTTTATTGGTCAAACCGCATAACAACATACGTTGTTCCCTTTGTCATCGGTATGTTACTTGCCCGAGATTCGATTGTCGGTATCATCATACCTAGTTCAATCTCGTTACTGACAAGTCTCTTTACTCGTTCCGTAATGCATCATCCCATGAATAACTCATTAGTCACATTGCTTGGAAGGATCATAGTGATGTGCATTACCGAGAGGAGATACCTCTCCAATACATGGAGTGACAAATGCTAAACTCGATCTATGCCAACTCAACAAACACCATCAGAGACACCTGTAGAGCATCTTTACAATCACCCAGTTACGTTGCGACGTTTGATAGCACACATGGTGTTCCTCCAGTATTCAAGAGTTACATAATTTCATAGTCTGAGGAACACGTATAAGTCATGAAGAAAGCAATAGCAATAAACTAAATGATCATAGTGCTAAGCTAATGGATGGGTCTTGTCCATCACATCATTCTGTAATGATGTGATCCCGTTCATCAAATGACAACACATGTCTATGGGTGGGAAACTTAACCATCTTTGATTAACGAGCTAGTCAAGTAGAGGCATACTAGGGACACTTTGTTTGTCTATGTATTCACACAAGTACTAAGTTTCCAGTTAATACAATTCTAGCATGAATAATAAACATTTATCATGATATAAGGAAATATAAATAACAACTTTATTATTGCCTCTAGGGCATATTTCCTTCACATATGGGGGCGCACCAGCCCCTTGTGGCTGGTGTGTTTCCCCTCTTGGCCCAAAAGGCCCATATCTTTTCTCGGGGGTGCCCGGAACCCCTTCCGGCGACCCGATAAGTACCTAGTAGCCCCGAAACACTTCCGGTGTCCGAATACCATCGTCCTATATATCAATCTTTACCTCTCGACCATTTCGAAACTCCTCATTAGTTCTGTGATCTCATCTTGGACTCCAAACAAAATTCGGTCACCAAATCACATAACTCATATAATATTATATCGTCATCAAACATTAAGCGTGTGGACCCTACGGATTCGAGAACTATGTAGACATGACCGAGACACCTCTCCGATCAACAACCAATAGCGGAACCTGGATGCCCATATTGGCTCCAACATATTCTACAAAGATCTTTATCGATCGAACCGTTATGACAACATACGTAATTCCCTTTGTCCATCGGTGTGTTACTTGCCTGAGATTCCATCGTCGGTATATTCATACCTAGTTCAATATCATTACTGGCAAGTCTCTTTACTCGTTCTGTAATACATCACCTCGTGACTAACTCCTTATTCGTTTGCTTGCAATCTTATGATGTGTATTACCGAGAGGGCCCACAGATACCTCTCTGATACTGGAGTGACAAATCCTAATCTCGATCTATGCCAACTCAACAAACATCTTTGGAGATACATGTAGAGCATCTTTATAATCACCAGTTACATTGTGTCGTTTGATAGAACACAAGGCATTCCTCCGGTATTCGGGAGTTGCATAATCTAATAGTCGAAGGAATATGTATTTTTCATGAAGAAAGCAATAGCAATAAAACTGAATGATCATGATGCTAAGACAACGGATGAGTCTTGTCCATCACATCATTCTCCTAATGATGTGATCTCGTTATAAAATGACAACACATGTCCTTGGTCAGGAGACTTTAACCATCTTTGATCAACGAGCTAGTCTAGTAGAGCCATACTAGGGCCACGATATTTGTTTATGTATTCACGCATGTATTTAAGTTTCCGGTCAATACAATTCTAGCATGAATGATAAACCTTTACCATGAATAAGGAAATGTAATAATAAATATTTTATTATTGCCTTTAGGGCATATTTCCATCAATTCACACATGTATTAAGGTTTTCGATCAATACAATTCTAGCATGAATAATAAACCTTTATCATGAATAAGGAAATATAAAATAATAACTTCATTATTGCCTCTGGGGCATATTTCCTTCAGTCTCCCACTTGCACTAGAGTCAATAATCTAGTTCACATCACCATGTGATTTAACACCCATAATTCACATCGCCATGTGACCAACACCCAAAGAGTTTACTAGAGTCAATAATCTAGTTCACATCTCCATGTGATTAACACCCAAAGAGCACTAAGGTGTGATCATGTTTTGCTTGTGAGAGAAGTTTAGTCAACGGGTATGCCATATTCAGATATGTATGTATTTTGCAATTTCTATCTCCACAATGCTATGCATGGAGCTACTCTAGCTAATTTCTCCCACGTTCAATACATATCCAGATTAAGACTTAGAGTCATCTGGTTTGGTGTTAAAGCTTGCATCAATGTAACCCTTTATGATGAACTCTTTTTCACCTCCATAATCGAGAAACATTTCCTTAGTCCTTTTCAGGTACCTAAAGATAATTTTGACCATTGTCTAGTGGTCCACTCCTGGATCACTATTGTACCCCCCTTGCCAAACTCATGGCAAGGCACACAACAGGTCTGGTTCACAACATGGCATACTTTATAGAACCTATGGCTGAGGCATAGGGAATGACTTTCATTCTCTCTCTATCTTCTATCGTGGTCGAGTTTTGAGTCTTACTCAACTTCACACCTTACAATACAGGCAAGAACTCCTTATTTGACTGGTCCATTTTGAACTCCTTCAAAATCTTGTCAAGGTATGTACTCATTGAAAATCTTATCAAGTGTCTTAATCTATCCCTATAGATCTTGATGCTCAATATGTAAGCAGCTTCACCGAGGTCTTCCATTGAAAAAATCTTATTCAAGTATGCTTTTATGCTATCCAGAAATTCTATATCATTTCCAATCAACAATATGTCATCCGCATATAATATCAGAAATGCTACAGAGCTCCCACTCACTTTTTTATAAATACAGGCTTCACCGTAAGTCTGTATAAAACCATATGCTTTGATCACCTCATCAAAGTGTATATTCCAACTCCGAGATGCTTGCACCAGTCCATAGATGGATCGCTGGAGCTTGCACACTTTGTTAGCACCTTTAGGATCGTCCAAACATTTTGGTTGCATCATATACAACTCTTATTTAAGGAATCCTTTAAGGAATGCAGTTTTGACGTCCATTTGCCACATTTAATAATCATAAAATGCGACAATTGCTAACATGATTCGGACAGACTTAAGCATCGCTACGGGTGAGAAAGTCTCATTGTAGTCAACTCCTTGAGCTTGTCGAAAACCTTTCGCGACAAGTCGAGCTTTGTAGACAGTGATATTACCATCGGCGTCTGTCTTCCTCTTGAAGATCCATTTATTCTCAATGGCTTGCCGATCATCGGGCAAGTCCACCAAAGTCCACAGTTCGTTCTCATACATGGATCCTATCTCATATTTCATGGCCTCGAGCCATCTGTCGGAATCTGGGCTCATCATAGCTTTTTCATAGTCCGTAGGTTCGTTATGGTCTAATAACATGACTTCCAGGACAGGATTACCATACCACTCTGGTGTGAAATGTGCTCTGTTCGACCTACGAGGTCCAGTAGTAAATTGATCTGAAGTTTCATGACCATCATCATTAGCTTCCTCTCTAGTTGGTGTAGGCATCACGGGAACGGATTTCTCTGATGTGCTACTTTCCAATTCGAGAGAAGGTACAATTACCTCATCAAGTTCTACTTTCCTCCCACTCACTTCTTCCTAGAGAAACTCCTCTAGAAATGTTCCATTCTTGGCAACAAATATCTTGCCTTCAGATTTGTGGTAGAAGGTGTACCCAATTGTTTCCTTAGGGTATCCTATGAAGACGCACTTCTCCGATTTGAGTTCAAGCTTATCACGCTGAAGCCTTTTGACATAAGTGTCGCAACCCCAAACTTTAAGAAACGACAGCTTAGGTTTCTTGCCAACCATAGTTCATACCGTGTCGTCTCAACGGATTTAGACGTTGCCCTATTTAATGTGAATGTAGTTGTCTCTAATGCATAACCCCAAAACTATAGTGGTAAATCGGTAAGGGACATCATAGAACGCACCATATCTAATAAAGTACGGTTATGACGTTCGGACACACCATTACGCTGTGGTGTTCCAGGTGGCGTGAATTGTGAAACAATTCCACATTGTTTTAAATGAAGGCCAAACTCGTAACTCAAATATTCGCCTCCGCAATCAGATCGTAGAAACTTTATTTTCTTGTTACGATGATTCTCCACTTCACTCTGAAATTCTTTGAACTTTTCAAATGTTTTAGACTTGTGTTTTATTAAGTAGACATACCCATACCTACTCAAATCATTTGTGAAGGTTAGAAAATAACGGTACGCCGTGTGCTTCAACACTCACCGGACCGTATACATCGGTATGTATTATTTCCAATAAGTCATTAGCTCGCTCCATTGTTCCGAAGAATGGAGTTTTAGCCATCTTGCCCATGAGGCATGGTTCGCAAGTATCAAATGATTCATAATCAAGTGATTCCATAAGTCCATCTGCATGGAGTTTCTTCATGCGCTTTATACCAATATGACCTAAACGGCAGTGCCACATATAAGTTGCACTATAATTATCAACTTTGCATCTTTTGACATCAATATTATGTATATGTGTATCACTACGATCAAGATTCAATAAACCATTCACATTGGGCGTATGACCATAGAAGGTTTTATTCATGTAAACAGAACAACAATTATTCTCTGACTTAAATGAATAAATGTATTGCAATAAACATGATCTAATCATATTCATGCTCAACGCAAACACCAAATAAAATTTATTTAGGTTCAACACTAATCCCGAAGGTAGAGGGAGTGTGCGATGGTGATCATATCAACCTTGGAATAATTTCCAACACACATCGTCACCTCGCTTTTAACTAGTCTCTACGACTCCTGTTTCGAGTTACTAATCTTAGCAACTGAACCGGTATCAAATACCTAGGGGTTACTGCCGTGGAATTGTCATGGCCGATGTCCTAGTGAAAGGACTTAGTCGTAGGGCCATCGCAACTAGGAAGCTTAAAGGGGTTAATCGGGACAAAGGACACAAGAGGTTTTATACTAGTTCGGCCCCTTACGATGAAGGTAAAAGCCTACGTCTAGTTGTGTTTGGAATTGCTGGGGTTTCGAAAACCGGGAAGCGAATATTCTTACCCTAGCTTCGAGTTGTTGTCTCTTGTTTCTTGCCCTAAGCCGCCGCCGGGTCGTCCCCTTATATACATGGGTTGACGCCTGGCGGCCTACAGAGTCCCGGCCGGCTCATAAAACGTGTCCGGCTCGGTGACTTCTTTTATATGCCTTTCTTTACAAGTCTTTCCTTACATACAGCGGTTTACAATATTGGGCCTTAAGCCGCCTCTGGGCTTAGGCCTTCTATATATAAGTCTTAATAAACTACCGCCTTGAATGTTACTGGGCTTCTTTTGTAACCCGCCGTTGGGGCTGACCCGGCCCCTCCTGGGCGGGTCTTACCTGGTAGCTATATTCCCAACATTAGGCCCTAGGTTGACTTTGAACTTTGTTCTTTGTCAGTCTTTGATACTTAGATGAAATCCATCTTCATCTCTCTGTAAAAATTCGGTAACCCGCCATGACGTCATCTTCTGAAAACACAAAAAACTTTTATGATGTCACCCTCAACGGATCTTTATCTTTTAATGTCTTCTGAGAATCGAGGTGTCCGTTTAGTTGGATAGTCATTATTTGGGTCTTCCTCGATTTTCGCACCCGCCTGTTCGCTTATCTCCTTATAAATAAGCACGCCCCAGTCTTTCTCATTCTTCTCTTTCTCCGTCTTCTTCCTCTCGCAACCCTACCGCCGCTCGAGCTCCGCCGCCGTTGCAGAGCTCCTCGTCTCCGTCGACCTTGGCTGCTGCATCAACCCGAATCGGTCCAGAGAACGACGGCAACCCCCGCAGAAGACCCATGGTTTGTAAGTTTTCATCTTCCTGCTCCTCAGATCCGCATTAGGGTTTCTAAGTTTCCTGCGTGTTCTTCATAGTTAGTCACGGGTTCGTTGTAGTTCTTCCACTGTAGCTTCTTCTTGATCCAAAAAGAAACATATAACCGTACGGTAGTTGTTTTGCACCCATCCTTGATACTAGTAGATTCCTTTTTTCTAGCAAAAAGGGTTTCATTAGAGCTCACGAACTCTTCTATGCCATACTTTTAGGTCTAGAATTTTTTTTCCATTTTGAACGACCACTCGATCCAAAATAATATCACGAATTTAGGAAACCTGTTTGCCTCAACACTTAGCCGATTATGTTTCTGTTTTCCTCCAAATGTCTGTGGTCATGGCGGCTTATGACACCGGCTTACTTTTCCCTTATATGACATTAGCCCTTACTTAAGCCGCCATTACTTATTGCACCATCATCATTTAACTGTTAATTTCACCATTGAATTGAACCGGCACGTTACTTTATTTTCAGTTTGTCTTTTGATCATCATGCCGTCAAAAGCACTGACCGTCTGCAACTAGGTCCCTTCCACAGTAACTGAGGATAATCTGAAGGATTTCTTCACCATAGCCTTTTTGCCAGGGAAGAATGTTATGTCTTACCGTGCACCTGACCCGGACGAGGAACGGCCCAATCCCGAAGATGGTGAAGTCATTGTCTTTTCTGACCACATGAATCGAGGCTTTTCACCACCCGGCTCAAAGTTCTTCAGAGATGTTCTCCATTTTATCAAACTCCACCCTCAAGATATCGGGCCCAATTCCATATCCAATATCTGCAATTTCCAAGTTCTCTGTGAGGTGTACCTTCAAGAAGAACCGACTATGGAACTCTTTAGAGAGTATTTTTATCTGAACCGCCAGAACGAGTGTACCAATGGCCCTAGCTTGGAACTTGGAGGCATCTTGATTCAGCGCCGATACGGCGCCATCTTCCCCCTAATAGTCTTGCCGAGTCATCCCAAAGACTGGAATCAGACCTGGTTCTATTGTCAAGACACTTCACTAGCCAACGAGAAACCACTGTCGGGTTACCACGCGGAGCGTCTAGATTCCAAGTTTGCGCTCCCTGACAAGCTCACTGCCGCCGAACGCAAGAATCTTATTCCATCAATTAAAAGGATTAACGCCTTATTGGGGAACGGCTTAACCGGAGTTGACTTGACCCGTTGCTGGGTCTCATGGCGGGTCATCCCTCTAAGTCGCCGATCCAAATTGATGTATGAATATGGTGGAGGCCCAAATGACTCTCTTCGTCACAACTCCATTCAACTAACTGAAGAAGATATTTTTTCAATGTCAACTCTCCTGGTGAACGGCAAATATGAAGACTGCAGTAAAGTCGGGTTAAACCCCTTCTGCAAACTTAACCTGGCGCCTGAGGTAAAAAAAACCCTGACCTTTTTCTCATTGTATTTTTTCTCAGCAGTTTTAAATACCTGCATGACCTTTTATCTTGTTTGCTTGTTTACAGGCCAAATCTGACTTCTGGAAAGCCAAGTATGACCATGAAGCCGCCAAGAAGGCTAGAGCCGCCGCCATAACCGCCAAGAAGACGACCCGGAAGTCCAAGAAGAAGAAAAAGAGCACCACTGAAGACCTGTTAAAGCTTGATGATGATACTTCTGAGTCAGAGGTAGCCCTTGACTCCCTTGGCCAGTTTTTTAATAACCTTATTGACACTGATTATTGCCAGGACGACATGGGGGCCAGTCAGGCCGGAGAAGAAGAGGTAATTATTTCCTCCGACTCATACCATTTTCCGAGACAGAAACTTCGACTGGTAACCAGGAAAGTAAGGTTTTCGCACCCTTTGGCTTATTTGGACCCTCATTTTCTTTTGAAAAAGCAGCAACACGAGAGCCGTCGTCAAGCCCGGAACGATGATGAGCCGCCTTCTGTTGTACAACAAACTCCTCAGAAACGCCAAAATGAGGTCTCTTTTATATTCCTCTTCGGCTTTCATTAATGAATCTATTCTCTTGTGTTACTGACGTTATTTGCCCTTTGAAGGAGGTTTCTCGCTCTTCTGGCGACTCATCTCAGACGCAATTTCCGGCCTTCAAGACTGCCCCTGGGTAAAGAAAAAAATCATCTTTCCTCTGTGTTTTTACAAATTGCACCGTTGCACTAATTGTCTTATGAAATCTTTCTTAGTGGCCAAGCCAAATCCAAGAAGGCCAAAGTGGTTAAACCGGTGGAAGACCCGTCAGTTCTTGCACCTGAACCGGCTATGCCAACTGCTCCCCCTCAAACTGAAGCGCCAGAAGATTCGGCTGTGACGGCTCAATCGGACCCTCCTGAACCGTCAGCTGATGAGACCACTCTCAACCCGGCTATAACTGAACCATCCAGTTCAGCTAACCCACCGATAACCTCTGACACTGACGTCTTGATTACTGGTAGCCGGTTTGTTGAGCTAGGGAACCCCACTGTATTAGCTCGACACAGTGCTAAACAAGAAGCCTTAGAGAAGCAGAAGGTGCAGTTTGATGTTTCCCATTACACCCATCTCAGTGTCAATGATGTGTTGTCCGGCTATCTCAGTCATGTGCACTCCAGCCGTGACTCAGAAATCGAGATGGTAAAGCAATTGCAGCTGAAGTATGAGGGTATGCTCTTCCGGCTTACTTATATTCTGCCAGCCCCCAAGTCTTTTAGATTATGATAAAACCTGAATGATCTGTAGACTTATGATATAGGCTAAAGCTTTACCTTTAGATTTTTCTGAAGTCTAATAAAGTAGTATAAACTTCACCTGTAGTCCCCAAGGGCCGGTTCATTTGATCATAAATGAGCCGGTACTTAATTTCATAACTATCTTGTGCCGAACCCAACAAATATTGTAATCCGGCTTAATCTTGAGAGACTTGCTAAATATCATGCATTAGCCCCCAAGTGCCAAGTGTTGTTACTTTGTAAGGTACTTGGGACTTGGAATATATTAGAGTCATAAGAAATTGTTTTGGCAGACATTAGCCCCCAAGTGTCAAGTGGTTTTGCAGTGCAAAGTACTTGAGACTTGAATCTTGAACTTTCAGTTTAAACCTTGACACACCTGTGTATGTTTTGTAGAACGCCTTATCTAAATTGGGTTCCCAATTAACTGACGCCAAGACCCGGCTGGCGGATCAAGAGGCAGAAATCAAGTCTGCTGATTATAAACTTCAATTAAGTCTTGCTGAGATGGAAAAACTAAAAACCAGCTTGACTGCCAAAAAGAAATCCTGGGCTGAAGAAAATATGCTGCTGACACAACACGCCGAAAGAGCTGAAGCGGCTCTTGAGGAGGTTACCACGGAGCTGACCGGCTTAAAGAACCGGGTGTCTCAAATGGTTTCCGCCATCTTTGGTAAGCCATCTGTACTGATCTTTTATACCTTCTTTTGACCCGGAATATAAATCGCCAGCTGACCCCTTCTTTAAAAAATATGTGCAGGCCCGCGAAGCAAGAATCTGAGCCAAGATTATGTGACTAAACTGAAGGCGGTCTATACCTTAGTGGAGCAGTTGTATACTGGCGCTCAACGAGCACTTGCTGCTATCTCTCCTGCCAATCAAGGACCCAACCGGCTCAGTGATGTCTTGAAAAAAATTTCAATCTTACCCACCAGGTTTCAAGAAGTCAAACGATCCTGTGCCAGAGCCGGAGCCTTGACTGCCCTGAGCCGCTCCAAAGCCTGGGTGCCAGATCTAGACCCGGTGGATGTAGCCAGGGGGTACCCTACCATGAAGAAAGATGGGTCTCTGTTTGAGCAGGATGACTTCATTGCTTGCGTGAGGGAAGTTCGACCTCAGGCTACCATTCTTGGAGATGAAACCAATATTGACAAATATCAGCCGGGTTTTGATTTGGATAATAAGAAGATGGCGACTCCCTCTTACAAGGTGACAGACCTTATCCCGCCGGTTCGTCAACATACGTTTGCTCCAGAAGTTGATCTAGCTGGCTTGATTGATGATGAATCAGAGTTCATTGCTGTGAACGGCTTCGACTGGTCTAATCCCGGCTTCCAATTAATAGAAGGAGGTGAACCGGCAAGGGAAGAGTGAGAACCATCTTTATGGGCTCTTAAAAGCCTTGTAATAGATTTGAGGGACATTTACATCTATGCCCTTAATTTGCACCCACTCTCAGATTTACCCCTAATTTCAAAGCCTGCTCAAATTTGCCCCTCCGCCGTTAGGTGCACTTACAGAAATACCCTTCTGTGTCATTACCGTCCGGTCAAAGCAGGTCAATGCCGGTCAAAGGGCTTTAACCGTCGTGAAAAAATAGCAAAAAAATTCTAAAAAATCTAAAAATTTGTGGGATCAAAGATACTCAGGTTCGCAAGGTGCGTGCAATGTTTCGTGCTGTTTGTACATTCCAGGAGCTCGTGTCAGAGGAAAAACAATAAATATGTAAGCCTGTGAACAATAAATTCAAAAAATAGCAAGAACATTCAAAAAAAATATGAAATTTTTTGGCATCAAAGAGGCTCGGGTCTGCAAGCTGCGTGCAAATTTTTGTTGTGTTTGGACATTGGAGGGGCTTGTGGAGAAAAAAACAAAATTTGGCTCGGGAAAAAACTTGGGAAAAAATGACTATTTTGTTTTTTCTTGCTAGAGCTCCTCGCATGTCATTTGATCACAAAAACTTGCAAGCACCTTGTGCACCCAAGCCACTTTGATGCCAAAAAATCTCATATTTTTTTAAATTTTCTTGCTATTTTATTTCAAATTTATTTTTCACAAGCGTGCAGATTAACTGTTTTTCCTCGCCACGAGCTCTTGAAATGTCCAAATAGCACGAAAATTTGCACACACCTTCGGCACATGAGTATCTTCGATGTCACAAAATTTTAGAATTTTTAGATTTTTTTTGCTATTTTTTTCAGGACGGTCAAAGCTGTTTGACCGGACGGTAACGGCGTAGAAGGGCATTTCTATAAGGGCACCTAACGGCGGAGGGGCAAATTTGAGCAGGCTTTCGAATTAGGGGTATATCTGATTAGGTGGTTCGAGTTAGGGAGAGAAATGCAAATGGCCCTAGATTTAACTTGAAACAACTGCGTATTTTGCCTATGCCATCATGCATAAGATGCCGTCTGTGACTCTTTGCTTCCTGTTGTCAATATATGCGTCACATTTATTGTTATCTCTGTCATATTTCAGCTATGTTCCTGTAGAAAAGGAAAAAACTGGCTTGGCGGTTTAGCACCGAATGGGTCAGAACACCCGGTGAGGGAGTCCTGGATTAGGGGGTGTCCGGATAGCCGGACTATACCTTCGGCCGGACTCCTGGACTATGAAGATACAAGATTGAAGACTTCGTCCCGTGTCCGGAAGGGACTTTCCTTGGCGTGGAAGGCAAGCTTGGCGATACGGATATGTAGATCTCCTACCATTGTAACCGACTCTGTGTAACCCTAGCCCTCTCCGGTGTCTATATAAACCGGAGGGTTTTAGTCCGTAGGACGAACAACAATCATACCATAGGCTAGCTTCTAGGGTTTACCCTCTTTGATCTCGTGGTAGACCTACTCTTGTACTACCCATATCATCAATATTAATCAAGCAGGACGTAGGGTTTTACCTCCATCAAGAGGGCCCGAACCTGGGTAAAACATCGTGTCCCTTGCCTCCTGTTACCATCCGCCTAGACACACAGTTCGGGACCCCCTACCCGAGATCCGCTGGTTTTGACACCGACATTGGTGCTTTCATTGCGAGTTCCTCTGTGTCGTCACTTTTAGGCCTGATGGCTCCTCCGATCATCAACGACGATGTGATCCAGGGTGACACTTTTCTCCCCGGATAGATCTTCGTATTTGGTGGCTTTGCACTGCGGGCCAATTCGCTTGGCCATCTGGAGCAGATCGAAAGCTACGCCCCTGGCTGTCAGGTCAGATTTGGAAGATTAAACTACACAACAGACCTCTGCGGAGACTTGATCTTCGACGGATTCGAGCCGCAGCCGAGTGTGTCGCACTGTCACGATGGGCATGATCTAGCTCTACCGCCGAACAGTGCCCTGGAAGCCGCACCCGCATCAGCTCCGACCCTTAATTCGGAGCCAACTGTGCCATTCAAGGATGGGTGGTTAGACACCGCCTCGGGGGCTGCAATCTCTACGGTAATCGAGCCGAACACCAGCCCTATTCTCTGCGAAGCCCGTGACTCCAAGGAGCCGGACTCCTCTCCAAACTCCGAGCCTCCGCGCCCCTACCGATCGAACCCGATTGGGCGCCGATCATGGAGTTCACCGCCGCGGACATCTTTCAGCACTCGCCCTTCGGTGATATTCTGAATTCACTAAAGTCTCTCTCTTTATCAGGAGAGCCCTGGCCGGACTATGGTCAACAAGGTTGGGATGCGGATGATGAAGAAATTCAAAGCCCACCCACCACCCACTTCGTAGCCACTATCGATAATTTAAACGACGTGCTCGACTTCGACTCCGAAGACATCGACGGTATGGACGACGATGTAGGAGATGAACATGAACCAACGCCTATAAGGCACTGGACAGCCACCTCATCTCATGATGTATACATGGTGGACACACCCAAAGGAAGCGACGACGAGGAACACAGGGATGCAACGAGGGATCGTTCACTCGAAAAGCAATCAAAGCGGCGACGTAAGCGCCGCTCCAAGCCACGCCTCGACAGAGACAGCAGCCATACAGACCCAGCAATAGAGCAGGACGAGCCGGCGGACGACGAACATGCCTTCGAGCAACCGTCCGAACAGGGCAACTTGGATAAACAAACCGAACACCCCGTCCTCGGCGAAAACAACAGTCCGGACGACCTTACGTCGGATAGGCTCATGGAGCAGAAGAACCTCCACGAAGGGCTCGTCGCTACTGCGCGTAGCCTGAAAAAGCAGAAGCGGAAGCTCAAAACTACGGAAGATGCACTCAGAATTAGATGGAGCAAAGTACGCAACACCGCAGACAAATATGGCGGCAGTCACCGCACAAAAAGCTATCCAAAGCGAAAGCTACTGCCTGAATTTGACGAGGAGGCCTTAGAGCCCCCGCAGTCAAAAAATAGGAAAGCCACCCGGTCGGATAGACGACCGCATGGCCAGCATGGAGCGGCAAGCGGCGACGCACACAAGCCGGCACGCGATCCACCAAAGGATCCGCATCAAAAAGATGTCCCAGCCAGATCTATCTATGGGCCAATAAAGCAAGCTCTAGTAAGCAATGCAACACAACAAATATCCGAACATCACGACACACCCAAATACAGGGGTGCCGCACACCCCCTATGTTTCACGGATGAGGTGCTGGACCATGAATTTCCAGCGGGATTCAAGCCCATAAACATAGAGGCGTACAACGGAACAACAGACCTTGGGGCCTGGATTGAGGATTATATCCTCCACATACACATGGCCAGAGGAGATGACCTCCACGCCATAAAATACTTACCCCTCAAGCTTAAAGGGCCAGCCCGGCATTGGCTCAAAAGCCTTCCAGAAAACACCATTGGAAGTTGGGAAGAGCTTGAGGATGCTTTCCGGGCAAATTTTCAAGGGACCTATGTCCGCCCTCCGGATGCCGACGATCTCAGTCACATAACTCAACAGCCCGGAGAGTCAGCCCAGAAATTCTGGAACAGATTTCTTACAAAAAGAATCAGATAGTCGACTGTCCAGACGCGAAAGCCCTAGAAGCTTTTAAGCATAACGTTCGAGACGAATGGCTCACCAGACACCTCGGCCAAGAAAAGCCAAGAACAATGGCAGCATTAACAAGCCTCATGACCCGCTTTTGCGCGGGAGAGGACAGCTGGTTGGAAAGATGTAGCACCAGCGACCCAAGTACATCCGAAGTTAGGGATGGAAACGGAAAACCCCGACGCAACAAGGACCAGCGCCGGAATAAGAGAAACAGCCCAAAGAGCACGGCGGTCAACGTCGGATTCAAAAGCTCGCGGCAGAATCAGAGAAAGCCGCCCCTCAAGGATAACAGGGACGAGCTATCCAACTTAAACAAAATCTTGGACAAGATATGTCAAATACACAGTACTCCCGGGAAGCCTGCGAACCATACCCACAGAGATTGTTGGGTTTTCAAGCAATCCGGCAAACTCAACGCCGAACACAAGGGGCTCGACACACCAAGTGAGGACGACGACGAACCCCACAAGCAGAGCACCAGGAAACAAAAGGATTTCCCACAAGAAGTCAAAACAGTAAACTTACTTCACGTGACGAATAGAATGGCGCCAACAAAGATACGCGCCATACGGCCTATCCCAAAGGAGTCTCACCAATGGTTGTTAAAACCGATCACCTTTGACCATCAGGATTACTCTAGAAGTATTCGAAACGCAGGCTAGACCGCCTTGGTATTAGATCCAATAATCGGCGGACTCCACTTTACAAATGTCCTGATGGACGGCGACAGTGGTCTAAACCTGTTATACCAGGACACAATCCGCAACATGGGGATAGACCCAACAAAAATTCGCCATAGCAAAACCTCCTTTCAAGGGGTAACACCAGGCCCGGATGCCCGTTGCATGGGTTCTCTCCGGCTAGAAGTTATGTTCGGCTCCCCCGATAACTTCCGTCGCGAACAGCTAACTTTCCACATCGCCCCATTCTCAAGTAGCTATCAAGCACTGTTGGGACGCGAAGCTTTCGCCCGCTTTAATGCAATACCGCATTATGCATCTCTCACGCTTAAGATGCCCGGTCCACGAGGCACCATCTCATTAAAGGGAAAACATTGAGTGTTCCCCCCGCGCGGAAGACAGTGCGGCTGCCTTGACAGCCCCACAATAAAGCGGCTTCACCAGCCAAAGCACCTAAATAGGTCGTCAAGACCACGGACACGTCTAGATGAGTCCGGCATAAACATACAATTGATAAAGGCTTAATAGCCGTATGCCCCTATACTAGGGGCTCCGCGCATATAAAATAAGAGACAATAAAGCTCAATTTTACCCATTTCGATTTATACTTTGTTTATTTAGTATAACTCATGTTCGGCACGATCTTTCCTAAACTAAGTTCCTCTCTTTTACAGATGAACACCGTGCTACGCCCGTCCAGGATACGGCACAATGGAGACACAGGCGCAGACGTGCAGCAGGGACCCGTTCCAAGGATTCTTTTCAGATTAAGACCCTGCGTAAACCTTTTTTACTGTCTCTTGTTGATACACATCCCCTGGTTTCCTGGTATGACCAAGGAGGAGGCTGGCGTTTTGGCATGTGGCCACATCAGAGTTTTGCGCGTACCTGGACACTAGGGGCTTATTACTAAGGGTGTTATCCCGCCCGCCCTCATAAAGACCGAATACCTTAGGGAGTGTTCGGCGTCGCGAGTTTGGCCTTATATGCATCAGCTCCGAATCATGTCTTTGGTCAAATGTTGGGTTTGCCCGGCTCCTGTGTTTTGCTACCTTATGTTCCGCTCTATCGGCTAAGGCGGCACCAGGAGAACTACTGCGATTGTGCCCTGGTTCGGCCAGGCGAGCACCTCAGTAGAGAAAGCCGAAAACTGACTGTCATGATATAGCATGAGATTGGTCAACCACTCGATGACTTACCGGAATCTTTAGGATTCCTCCGCATTAACGAAGGGCTGCTTCCTGGCCAGGCACATACGCGCCTCGAGTTCGGGCGAGCGCAGGCGCCACAAGGGGCTATATAAGTAGCCTCACTATCAAACTCCTATGGCTAAGTGAAAGTGATAAAGCATCATAGGCTGATTGCCTAGTTCGTTGCGCTATCACCTCCTTTGTAGGACCAAGACGTTGGATCAAGTGTGAAAATGCGCCTTCTGCGAACACCCCCGCATTATGTGCGTGGGGGCTGAAGCCGACGACTGCCATCTTTCAGATTATATATACATATATGTTAAACGGCCGCACAGGAGGTGTTATAATACTTGCAGGCACAAGTATAAAAAATCTTCTACAATTTATCACAATATTGTTTTACAATAATATATGCTATTCGAATATAGTATCCTTCGAGCACTGTGTCTCTATTAAACAAGCGCCTTGCAGAACTTCCTGAAAATAGTGCTCGGCAGGTACTCGGCTTCCACCCGAGTCTGGGGATGCAACAACGGTTGCTTCCATTTCTGCCCAGTATGTCTTGACACGGGCAAAAGCCATCCGCGCACCCTCTATGCACGCTGACCTCTTCATCGCATTGATATGCGGCGCCGCACCAAGGAACTACTGCACCAAGTTGAAATAACTTTTTGGCTCTGGCCTCTCTGGCCACAGATGACTCATGACATACTTGATGGCGAGTCCGGACAACCTATTTAGCTCGGCCCATTCGGCCAAACGATCGGCTAATGATAGTGGATGCTCTGGATTGTGGAACTGCGACCAAAAGAGCTTTTCCACTTCACGATCTTCTTGATCTCGGAAGTGTTCGGCCGCATCTGCGGCACTCGCTGCCAAATCCAGATAGGTGTCCGCCGTACTCCACATCCGGTCTAACGGAGCATGTTTAGGATCACAGAACTTCCTCCGTAGCATAAAGGGCTTTCCAGTCGCGATCTCTCCGGCCTGACGCAGCTCCTCCTTCATAGCTCTCATCGCAGAGCGAGCATCCTTGGCATCGGCAACGGCCTTCTCCAGGTCCATCTGTTCCGCCCGATCTTCTTTTGCAAGAAGCTTGCAACAGTCAGTAGCGTTCTTCAGCTTCACGGCCATCTTGGCCATTTCCTTCTTGCTTTGGCAGTGAGCGGCCTGTTCGGCTTTCAGCTCTTCAATTGCTTTTCCGACAGCCGCATCACTTTTCCTGGCTTGTTCCTTGGCTCGGGCAAGTTCCGCCCGAAGATTCTCCATGGCAGCAGCACCATCTGCATCAAGTGCACACATTGTAAGATACTGACATAAAGCTCCTCTTACCAGGTGCCGCTGGAGGAATTACATACCTTGTGCCTCGTCAAGCCGCTTGTTGACAAGCGCGATGTCGGCATCTGCCACGTCAAGGTGCCGCTTTAGCTCGGCAAATTTATCAGTCTGGCTGGCCACCGGACACTTCGCCACCTACGTATGAAGGCGGCATATTAGACCTGGGATTATGATCCTTTGTGCGCCGTCACTTTTGACAATGCACAGAGTCTCAAGGGCTACTATCTACACAGGGCGCATCTTATTTATGCACAACTGTCCAAAAAGGGTACATCATTTCGCATACCTCAAAACCTGTTAGTAAACTCCTGACGGCCTCGTGCAATCCGCTCTCTGCGGATGAAATCCTCTCAATCACCGTACCCATCAATGCACGGTGCTCCTCTGAGATAGACGCTCGCCCTAGCAGATCCTTCAGCTCCTCCGACCGCGCACCAGACGGTGTCGGACTTGTCCGATGGCCCTTTTCGAAGGCCGGACGCAGAGGGCTTTGGGGGGCCATATGACTACCTTCCGGCCCTGCCGGATCCGGAGAAACCCTCCATGACGATACCTCAGGGTCGCCCGCCTCGCAAGGCGGTACGGCAGGGGGAGGCGTTCCGCTCTCCATCATCTCCGGAAGAAGATCCCTCGAAGACGAGCTCTGCTGAGAAGGGCTAAGGTCCGAGCTACAAGGTAAATTTTCGATTACTTTTCTCAGATATAAAGCAAGGATTTCTCTCATTCTTTAAAAAGAAAACTCCTCTCTACTTACAGCTCGGTGGAGGGCTGATCCCCTTGAGGGCATAATTCGGCCAAAGTATCCCCCAGCACAGGACCCTCTGGCGAAGATTTCTTCCCCCGCTTTGAGGCCATGGTCTCCGAGTCTTCAGAGGCGGTCCTCTTCTTCCCCTGAGGAGTGGAATTTTCGATTCCTCCCTTTCGGACAACCTCCTTCGAGGAGGCAGTAGCTTCCTTGTCCCCTCCCTCGCTTTCCTTTGAAGGCACAACCTCCAACATCCTGACTAGCACGGGACCCGGCGTGGTCTCGGGGAGGGGGCCGGACACCTGATTAGCTTTGCTTTCGCTATCCACTCCTGTTTAAAGGACATCTCTTTTAGGGGCAATTTTATGATAAATATACGGATAGCGAGTCCGGGCACAAGGCTACTTACTTGAGTATCCGGACGATTGCAACTCTGACCTGCGTCCTCCGTAGAATCCGGACACACTACTTGTGGTCTGAAGAATAATTTGTACATCTCCACGGGCGTCATGCCAAGAAAATGTTGGAGAACTCGTGGTCCCTCCGGGTTGAACTCCCACAAGTGGAGGGGGCGACATTTGCAGGGCAGAACTCGGCGAATTAACATAACCTGCGTCACCACGACCAGACTGATGTCTCTTTCTAGGAGATCTCGGATGCGGCCCAGCAACAGGGGCACGTCCTTTGCCGGCCCCCAGTCCAGCCCCTTATTGACCCATGACGCCAGTCGTGGCGGGGGACCTGAGCGGAAAGCAGGCAGCGCCACCCACTTGGTGCTCCTGGGAGCTGTGATATAAAACCACTCTCGTTGCCATAAGCTGGACTCCCCTGGAAAAGAGCCCTCGGGCCATGGAGCACCAGCATTCTTGCTTATAAAAGCACCTCCGCACTCCGCGTGCCGTCCCTCGATCATCTTTGGCTCTACTTTGAAGGTCTTGAGCCATAGTCCGAAGTGAGGAGTAATACGGAGGAAGGCTTCACACACGATGATGAATGAGGAAATATGGAGGATGGACTCCGGAGCTAAGTCCTGAAATTCCAGCCCATAATAAAACATGAGCCCCCTCACGAAGGGATCCGTCGGGAAGCCTAGCCCCCGAAGGAAGTGAGACATGAACACCACACTCTCACCAGGCTTGGGAGTGGGAATGACCTGCCCTCGAGCAGGCAGCCTATGCGAGATTTCGCCAGTCAAGAACCTGGCCTCTCTCAACTTCAGCACGTCCTCCTCCGTGACGGAGGAGGGCATCCATCAGCCTTGAAGGTCGGAACCGGACATTGTCGAAGGTCCGAAGCGCCTGAAATCTGGAGCCTTGGGTGTTGGAACTCGAGGCGAAGGGCGAACTCGTTTGAGATTGAAAGAAAGGAGTAAGGCCTTGGTCTCTTTATAAGAGGTTGAATACCAAGGGCCCTCCCCGTGACCGTTTGGGACTCGCCTTTGATCGAGAAAACATACCAATGGGAACGGTTGGGTTACCCACGCCCATATTGATGAGAATCCCGGAATAAGGGGACACGATATATGCTTTGACAAGACGTGCCAAGGAAACCGCCTTGATAAACGCGCTAAGGTGGGATAGTAAAACGATTCGAATAAAGACTTGGCCGTGGTGTGATGTCACGCTA